>NC_069499.1:1412072604-1412350104 GCF_027579735.1 Bombina bombina | reverse complement strand
GAGCTATCAAGATCACCGAGGCCCTCTCCTGATTGATCCTGGCTACCAGCCTGGGGATGAGAGGAAACGGTGGGAATACATAAGCTAGGTTGAAGGTCCAAGGTGCTACTAGTGCATCTACTAGGGTCGCCTTGGGATCCCTGGATCTGGACCCGTAGCAAGGAACCTTGAAGTTCTGACGAGACGCCATCAGATCCATGTCTGGAATGCCCCATAATTGAGTTATTTGGGCAAAGATTTCCGGATGGAGTTCCCACTCCCCCGGATGGAATTTCTGACGACTCAGAAAATCCGCTTCCCAATTTTCCACTCCTGGGATGTGGATCGCAGACAAGTGGCAGGAGTGATCCTCCGCCCATTGAATTATCTTGGTCACTTCTTTCATCGCCAGGGAAGTCCTTGTTCCCCCCTGATGATTGATATATGCAACGGTCGTCATGTTGTCTGACTGAAACCTTATGAATTTGGCCTTTGCTAGTTGAGGCCAAGCTCTGAGAGCATTGAATATCGCTCTCAGTTCCAGAATGTTTATCGGGAGAAGAGACTCTTCCCGAGACCATAGACCCTGAGCTTTCAGGGATTCCCAGACCGCGCCCCAGCCCACTAGGCTGGCGTCGGTCGTGACAATGACCCACTCTGGTCTGCGGAAGCTCATTCCCTGTGACAGATTGTCCAGGGTCAGCAACCAACGGAGTGAATCTCTGGTCTTTTGATCTACTTGAATCGTCGGAGACAAGTCTGTATAATCCCCATTCCACTGTCTGAGCATGCACAGTTGTAATGGTCTTAGATGAATTCGTGCAAAAGGAACTATGTCCATTGTTGCAACCATCAATCCTATTACTTCCATGCACTGCGCTATGGAAGGACGAGGAACAGAATGAAGTACTTGACAAGAGCTTAGAAGTTTTGATTTTCTGACCTCTGTCAGAAAAATCCTCATTTCTAAGGAATCTATTATTGTTCCCAAGAAGGGAACTCTTGTTGACGGGGACAGAGAACTTTTTTCTTTGTTCACCTTCCATCCGTGAGATCTGAGAAAGGCTAGGACGATGTCCGTATGAGCCTTTGCTTTTGACAGGGACGACGCTTGAATCAGGATGTCGTCCAAGTAAGGTACTACTGCAATGCCCCTTGGTCTTAGAACCGCTAGAAGGGACCCTAGTACCTTTGTGAAAATCCTTGGAGCAGTGGCTAATCCAAATGGAAGTGCCACAAACTGGTAATGCTTGTCCAGAAAAGCGAACCTTAGGAACTGATAATGTTCCTTGTGGATAGGAATATGTAGGTACGCATCCTTTAAATCCACGGTAGTCATAAATTGATTTTCCTGGATAGTAGGTAGGATCGTTCGAATAGTTTCCATTTTGAACGATGGTACCCTGAGAAATTTGTTTAGGATCTTTAGATCCAAAATTGGTCTGAATGTTCCCTCTTTTTTGGGAACTATGAACAGATTGGAATAAAATCCCATTCCTTGTTCTCTTATTGGAACTGGATGTATCACTCCCATCTTTAACAGGTCTTCTACACAATGTAAGAATGCCTGTCTCTTTATTTGGTTTGAAGATAATTGAGACCTGTGGAACCTTCCCCTTGGGGGTAGTTCCTTGAATTCCAGGAGATAACCTTGAGAAACTATTTCTAGCGCCCAAGGATCCTGAACATCTCTTGCCCAAGCCTGAGCAAAGAGAGAAAGTCTGCCCCCCACTAGATCCGGTCCCGGATCGGGGGCTATCCCTTCATGCTGTTTTGGTAGCAGTGGTAGGCTTCTTGGCCTGCTTACCCTTGTTCCAGCCTTGCATTGGTTTCCAGGCTGGTTTGGGTTGTGAAGTATTACCCTCTTGCTTAGAGGATACAGAATTAGAGACTGGTCCGTTTCTGCGAAAGGGACGAAAATTAGGCTTATTATTAGCCTTAAAAGACCTATCCTGTGGGAGGGCGTGGCCCTTTCCCCCAGTGATGTCTGAAATAATCTCTTTCAAATCAGGTCCAAATAATGTTTTACCCTTGAAAGGAATGTTAAGCAATTTTGTCTTGGAAGACACATCCGCTGACCAAGACTTTAGCCAAAGCACTCTGCGCGCCACAACAGCAAACCCTTAATTTTTCGCCGCTAATCTAGCTAATTGCAAAGCGGCATCTAAAACAAAAGAGTTAGCCAATTTAAGTGCTTGAACTCTGTCCATAACCTCCTCATACGAAGATTCTTTACGGAGCGATTTTTCTAGTTCCTCGAACCAGAAACACGCTGCCGTAGTGACAGGAACAATGCATGAAATTGGTTGTAGAAGGTAACCTTGCTGTACAAAAATCTTTTTAAGCAAACCCTCTAATTTCTGTTGTTTATTTGTTTAGAGTAGAAACCGCCCCCTCGACCTTGGGGACTGTCTGCCATAAGTCCTTTCTGGGGTCGACTATAGGAAATAATTTCTTAAATATAGGGGGGGAACAAAAGGTATGCCGGGCCTTTCCCACTCTTTATTTACTATGTCTGCCACCCGCTTGGGTATAGGAAAAGCGTCGGGGGGCACCGGAACCTCTAGGAACTTGTCCATCTTACATCATTTCTCTGGAATGACCAAATTGTCACAATCATCCAGAGTAGATAACACCTCCTTAAGCAGTGCGCGGAGATGTTCTAATTTAAATTTAAATGTCACAACATCAGGTTCAGCTTGATGAGAAATTTTTCCTGAATCTGAAATTTCTCCATCAGACAAAACCTCCCTCATGGCCCCTTGAGATTGGTGTGAGGGTATGTCAGAACAGTTATCATCAGCGTCCTCTTGCTCTTCAGTGTTTAAAACAGAGCAATCGCGCTTTCTCTGATAAGTAGGCATTTTGGATAAAAGATTTGCTATGGAGTTATCCATTACAGCCGTTAATTGTTGCATGGTAATAAGTATTGGCGCACTAGATGTACTAGGGGCCTCCTGTGTGGGCATAACTGGTGTAGACACAGTAGGGGATGATGTAGTATCATGTTTACTCCCCTCATTTGAGGAATCATCTTGGGCAATATCATTATCTGTTGCATTACTGTCCTTACTTTGTTTGGACACTATGGCACAATTATCACATAAATTTAAATGGGGAGACACATTGGCTTTCATACATATAGAACATAGCTTATCTGATGGTACAGACATGTTAAACAGGCTTAAACTTGTCAACAAAGCACAAAAAACGTTTTAAAATAAAACCGTTACTGTCACTTTAAATTTCAATTTGAAAACACTTTATTACTGAATATGTGAAAAAGTATGAAGGAATTGTTCAAAATTCACCAAAATTTCACCACAGTGTCTTAAAGCATTAAAAGTATTGCACACCAAATTTCAGAGCTTTAACCCTTAAATTAACGGAACCGGAGCCGTTTTTACATTTAACCCCTATACAGTCCCAGAATGAGGCTCTGTCTATAACTAGAAAGGCCCCCATCTGAAAAAGGTGTCCAACACAGTGCCTGCCGTTTTTCTAAATGTTCCCCAAGATTATAATACCAATAATTAGTTAGAATCTGCATAATATGCCTAGTAAAGCAATTGTTTTAGCCCAGAAAAATGTCTACCAGTTTTTAAGCCCTTTTTGAAGCCCTTTATTCTTTTATGTTTAACTAAGAAAATGGCTTACCGTTCCCCATGAGGGGAAATGACAGCCTTCCAGCATTACATGGTCTTGTTAGAAATATGGCTAGTCATACCTTAAGCAGAAAAGACTGCTAACTGTTTCCCCCAACTGAAGTTACTTCATCTCAACAGTCCTGTGTGGAAACAGCAATCGATTTTAGTTACTGTCTGCTAAAATCATCTTCCTCTTACAAACAGAAATCTTCATCCTTTTCTGTTTCAGAGTAAATAGTACATACCAGCACTATTTTAAAATAACAAACACTTGATAGAAGAATAAAACTACATTTAAACACCAAAAAACTCTTAACCATCTCCGTGGAGATGTTGCCTGTGCAACGGCACAGAGAATGACTGGGGTGGGCGGAGCCTAGGAGGGATCATGTGACCAGCTTTGCTGGGACTCTTTGCCATTTCCTGTTGGGGAAGAGAATATCCCACAAGTAAGGATGACGCCGTGGACCGGACACACCAATGTTGGAGAAACACTAAATTAAATGATTAACCCCTAAACCTAACATCCCCCTAACTTTAAATTAAAAGTTACAATATAACCATCTTAAAATAAATAAAAACTTAGATTAAACTATAAATTAACACATATAATAAACATAACTATTCTAATAAAATAAAATAAACTACAAATTAAAAATCATAAATCACAGGATGTAATAAACCTAACACTACAAAAAAATTTAAAAATCTAACATTACAAAAAAAAACAAAAAACCTAAAATTATGAAAAATTCAAAAAACGAAATTATCCAAAATAATAAAAATTACACCTTATCTAATAGCCCTATAAAAACAAAAAAGCCACCCCAAAATAAAAACACCCCCTAACCTAACAATAAGCTACCAATAGCCTCTAAAAGGGCCTTTTGTAGGGCATTGCCCTAAGTTAAACAGCTCTTTTACCTAAAAAATTACAAAATCCCCCTAAAAGTAAGGTGACCATATTGCCGCTTTAAAAAGGGACACATATGAAAATACATATGAATAATGTTCCATTATAAGAACCCTGACATATGTATTTTTCATATGTGTCCCTTTTTAAAGCTGCAATATGGTCACCCTAACTAAAAGTAAACCCCCCCACTCAACCAAACCCCCAAATCACAAACTCCACACAACCGAAGCTGCGGGCAACAGCAACATCCTGTAATTCGTACCCTGTACCTTTATGGGTTTCACTCCCACAAAGGGACCCACATAGCACTGTTAAGCAGTGCAAGTTGTACACCTGGGTCGTGCTACTAGTGCTGCTGATTGGGCCAGTGGCAGTTTCACGACACACTTTAAAGCAACATGTACATGAAAATGTTTCCACTTATAAAAAGGTGTTTGTTTTTTTAAAAAAATGGCCAGTAAATTCAAGCTGAGAGTGTGACTGTTCACAAAGGCACAGTCTTGTTTAAAGGTCTCCTGGGCAAATATGTCCAAAACGCTCCTTTGCCTTAAGGTGTCAAATTTGAAAAATCTAAACTGACCTCTAAAAGGTGTTAAAAAGTCACTAGAAAATGGATTGTGATTGGGGAGATCTTTTTGGTCCCATATTAAAAATATGGCTTTTAGCAATTATCTTGTAAACAGGTTCGTGGATGCAGGAAGACTGAATCGAAAAGTGCCTTTTCGGCAAGAAAAATAGATTAATAGATTGTGATCGAGGTTCATGTCTTTAACACTTGCAAATGGGTTACCCAAATAGTCAGCTCCAGTGTATGCTTTTAAACCAAGGATACCAAGAAAACAAACTACATTTTATAATACATGTTAAATTAAAAGTATATTAAAATTGAATGCTCTATCTGTATCATGAGGGACCAACTAATGTGTTAAAAAAGTTGAAAGACACAGCTCACATAACATATGGGGCCCTTTGCAGCTCTACTGGGGTGCCACATGTGATTGGAGATGGATAGCACCCCTAGAGAACTGCCACTGGTTCCTCATCACCTTTATGGATTGTGACTCTTTGAAATTTAATGAAAATACTTTTAAATCACAATCACAAGATAAAGTTATTAAAGGGACATAAACCTCTATAAACTTCAATTATAAAATGTTCTTACTTTTCTTGGTGTCCTATGTTGAAAAAACAGTAAGGTAAGTTCAGCAGTGTGCCCGTGTACAGTACAATATGACAACAGTTTTGCAACAATGTTATATGTTAACAAGAACACTAGATGGCAGCACTGTTTCCTGTCATATAGTGCTCCTGCACACTACCTATCTGGATATCTCTTAAACAAAGAATAACAAGAGTACAAAGCACATTTGATAATAGAAGTAAATTGGAAACTTTTTAAAAATTGTATTCTCTATTTGAATAATGACAGAAACATTTTGGGTTTCATGTTCCTTTAATCATTTAGTCACACTGCAAAATTAGTTACAAAGCAATATACGTGGTTAAAACAAAGAGCTTGAAGAGTCAGGGAATAGCCATCTTGATTCACATTTCCCCAAAACCATTGATTTTGTTTCTTTATTATGGACTATCATGACTAAGGAACTTCAGCTTCCCTTTAAATTAGTTTCATTTGTCTTGATGATTTTATGAATATACGGCACAAGATATTATTTTCTTTTTTTGTTGCCAAACGCTTTTGCAAAAGCAGTTCTGAAGTTGTTGCAAGAAGCAGTTAAGGCTGTTTGATTGACCAGATGTAGATTCCTTGTGGGCTGTTAGCATGTTACTGATTTTATTGTATGGTTTGCCTCATAAACCAGAGGGACTTGGAAGGCTTCCCCAGCCCTTACTGCATGCACTAGGCATGTGCCCCAATTCAGTTAAAATCTATAAACCAGAAATGACTGATCCTCTTCTTGATGGTCTGAAAGCAGCAGCTGGACGCCTCTGTGAAATTCCCTAGGCTTTCTATATTCTGCTTACAAGACTATAAAGAGACAAGGAATTGACCTGAAATTTAACATCCTCAGAAGTCGTTAGTAACTGACACAAAAGTCCCCAAAAGAGCAGTACTTTCAGGGATTGTTTTTATGGTTAAAGGGACATGATTCCGATAAAGCATACCATTTTAAATTGCTTTCCAATTTACTTCCAATATCAAATTTGCTTTGTCCTCTTGGTATCCTTTGTTGAAGGAGCAACAATTCTCCTATTAGTGCATTATGCATAGTCAACAAAACATGTGTTAAACTCAAAATTTCCCTTAAAAGGTTTAAATATTCCTTGCATAACAAGCAATACAATTGTATTATTTATTTTGCCTGGTTTTGCTGTAATTTGAAACAGAACAATCAGCTACAATCAAAACCCCATAGCCACACCCAGCCACACCCACAGAACACCAATGACTCCTCCCTCAAGCCTCTGCCTCCTTCACTCATTTTTCACCTTCCTGGCCCCATGCACAGAGCTGCATTTATTTTGTGGAACTGCCATTACATATATTGCAAAAATGCTTATAATCAAAATATATCATAGCATATATGACAGCTAATGCATTGTATACCTAGCTGGAATTTTAGGGTGTTTAGAAATTCAGCAATATAACAATAACATGATTGTACCTGCAAAAAGTACTATACAGGCAGCAGACAGGCGGTTGGGTGCCCTGGGCAAGACAAATTTATGGGGCTCCTCAGCCTAGCCTCCATATTCACCTCCCCCTGTATGCCCTGCCCCCTGCCCTAACATTAACACTATATATTACTTTACTTCTCCTGACACCATAAACATTTCATTAACTATATATAGAATGTAAATTGCAGCTTCTCACACCCTCATCCCTGATGAAAGTGCAGGGCTTGGGGCTGGTGCCTCTTATTGATTGCTATGAACAACCAAGTTTGCAGGGCATATAAGCTAGGGCAATAGAGAATTAATTGTACAACTCGTCATTCTGAACATGCCCCCAAAACTGTATACTTTACTTAATGAACAATAATGACTCTAATAGCGAAACTGAGCTGGTTTTGTAGTTAGTTTTCCATATTTCTGCCTTCGGGTTGAAACTTAAGAAAAATATTAACTATAGTAACCCTATGTGGCATTATAATTTACCCCAGCCATCATACCTCCCAACATTTGAAATAGCCAAAGAAGGATACTCCCCCCCCCCCCTACACGGGTACTATACAGCATATCCTATCAGACTACTATACAGAAGCATGTCATATTCCTCTATATATTATGCAGCTTGTCCTGTTCATCATAAACTATGCAGCATGTCCTGTTACTCAGAGTATTGTGTTGCTAAAGCATTAATATAATCTCATGGAGCTGTAAATGAGCTTTACACATGAAATACAAATGTGCTATTAATTTTTTTTTTAAATTAGTCTTATGTTTTACATGTGCAGAGCATCAGAAGGAAGCGAGGAGGGAGAGAAGGGAGGGAGGGAGGAGGGAGATGAGAGGACAGAACCAAGGGAGAAGAGAGGAGGGAAAGGAGAGAAGGGAGGGTGAGAAGGGAGCAAATTTAAAGAGGGAGAGTAGAGAAGTAAGGGAGAGGAGAGAAGGCAGGGAGGGAGGGAGAGGAGAGAAGTGAGAGGAGGGAAGGTAAGGAAAAGGGAGAAAGAAGGGAGAGGAGAAAAGGGAGGGATGGAGAGGAGGGAAGATAAGGGAGGGAGAGAAGGAAGGGAGAGGAGACAAGAGATGTAAGAAAGGAGAGAAGGGAGAGGTGAGAAGGTGGGAGAGAGAGGGGGAAGCGAGAGGTGAAAAGGGGGAGGGAGAGGAGAGAAGGGAGGGAAGTAGAGAAATGATTGATGGAGAGAAAGAGAGAAGGAAGGAGAGAGGGAAGGAGAGAAGTGAAAGATAGAAGGAAGGGGAGAAGGGATGGATGGAAGGAAGGGGAGAAGGGTGGGGGGGTGAGAGAGAAGGAAGTGGAGAGGATAGAAGGGAAATGAGAAGATTGAAAGGATAGACAGGATGAAGAGGATAGAAGGCAAAGAGCGAATAGAAGGAAGGGAGAGGAGAGAAGGGAGGGGGAGAATGGAGGGAGGGAGAGGAGAGAACAAGGCTCAGAGAGAGGAGAGAAAGGAGGGAGCAGGGAGAAGTGAGGGAAGGGAGAGAAGTGAGGGAGAGAGAAGGAGAGGAGGTAAGGAAGGGAGAGGAGGGAAGACTAGGGATGCAGAGAAGGAAAAAAGAGGAGAGAAGGGAGGAAGAGAGAGAGAGAGAGAGAGAGAGAGAGAGAGAGGGAGAGAGAGAGAGAGAGAGAGAGAGAGAGAGAGAGGGAGAAAGAGAGAGAGAGAGAGAGAGAGAGAGAGAGAGGAGATAAATGAGGGAGGGGAGAGAAGTCAGGGAGGGGAAAAAAGAGAAGGATTGGAGAGAAGGCAGGGAGGGAGAGAAGAGGAGGGAGGGAGAGGGGAGAGAAGGGAAGGAGAGTAGAGAAGGGGAGGAGAAGAGGGAGGGAGGAAGAGGAGATGAGGGAGGGAGAGGAGTGAAGAGAAGGGAGGGAGAGGAGTGAAGAGAAGGGAGGGAGAGGAGTGAAGAGAAGGGAGGGAGAGAAATAAGGGAGAGGAAAGAAGGGATGAAGGAAAAGAGAGAAGGGAGATGTTAAAAGGGGGAGAGAGAGGTGAGAAGGGGAAGAGAGAGTTGTGAAGGGGGAGGGAGAGTAGAGGATGGAAGGAGAGAAAGGAGGGAAGGAGAGACAGGAGGTTAGGAGGGAGGAAAGGATGAAAGAGTAGAAAGAGAAAAGGGAGGAGGGAGGAAGGAAGGAAGGAAGGAGAGGAAGTAAGGAGGGAAGGAGAGGAGGGAAGGAGTGAAGGTGGGGGAGGAAGGGGAGAAGGATGGGAGGGGGGAGGGGGGAAAAAGGAAGGGAGGGAGAGAAGAAAAAGGAAAATATAGAAGGGAAGGAGATGAGAAGATGGAGAGGATAGCAGGGATGGAAAGAAAAGAAGGAAGAGAGAGGATAGAAGGTAGGGAGAGGAGGGACAGAATAGAAGGTAGTGAGGCATTTGGGGAGTGTAAACTCTGAAGTGTGGATACATTAAGTGGATCACCTGTAGGGAGAGACTGTGTGCATAATGTAAACAAATTATTCAGTTAAACACCCTGCTGAATACATTTATTCTACCGTTCTCTACCTTACATTGGTGTAGTGTTCCCTTCAGAATGTTGTATAGCAGTGCTCAGAGACAGATCCCATGGCATGCAGACTTGAGAGCTTCCTGCTGTTTCACAAGGGATTTGGGATGCCTCACTCATCATATGCACAGTGAGCATGCAATATACAGCTGGGGAACTCTGACCTGGCGGCGGGCCTCTCTGCATTGGTCTGCAGGGTCTGTATTTCCGGCACTGTGTGTACAGCATCACTTCTCCCAGTCAGGTACTGGTGGTGATGTGGGCGGGGAGTACCGGGGATCCCATTTGACATCACTAGTGTGATCACACAGGAAAGGGGAAGAAGATTGGGTTACAATTCTGGACTGCAGACGGTCTCAGTGGGATACACCTTAGATTTCTGGACTGTCCCATACAAATTGAGATATTTGGAAGGTATGTATCTCTGCTATTCATGGAGGCATATAGTTTACCATTCTTAATAAAATGTTTAATTATGTGTAATTAAAATTGCAATAAACTATTTATTTTGCAAGCTTTTCTTGCAATTAACCTCTGAAAATGGCCATTTTCTATTGCTCCAGTGTAACATCAAGCCAGCAACATTCAACACAGTGATTTCTTGATCAGTGTAATATTTCATTTATAAATGAGCTCATTTAGGGCCAGATTATGAGTGGGTGCTAACAGGTGCACAGGAGCGATATTGGGTTTATCACTGCTGTTTTTGCATATTACAAATTGAAAGTAAACGTGATTGCTTGAACGCAATGGAATTTAACTCGCATCGGGATAGCGTGACCTCAGAGCTGTTACGCTAAAAAAAAAAGTGTCACGAAAATACATTTAAAAATACAGTTACACTCATAATAACACTATCTGATAAAAATTATTTTAAAAAAATATTGCATATGAAAGTTATAAGGGTTTAAAGATATGAGGTCTCGGGTTCTAAAAAGGACTGCAAAGGGCTTTAACATAGAGATACATACATATACATGTCTAAAGATGTATATGTATATAGATAGATAGATATATAAAGATAGATAGATAGATAGATAGATAGAGTACTGTGCAAAAGTCTACTATTAGATTTTGTTGTTTTAGCAATGGTATAATGACCATATATAATTATTTCTCAGTGTCTTTATTAGAATACAACCAGAAAATACTGGATTTTTGTATGCAGTATTAAAAAACTGAAAAAAAAGAAAAGAAAAAACAGCTTCTATAGGCTAAAGTATTAAGTGTGACCTCCCCTTATACTTGAGCAATAGCAGGAACCTTGTAAACCTAAATAGAATGGATCCCTAATAAATGTCATTGCTAATACCTGTATTTGTACTACTATTTCATGTAAAAATAAATGCTGTGAAAAAGGTTTATTACACTAGGTTTTTGCAAGACATGGTTGAGCACTATATACAAATGTGGTATGAGTTTAATTCATTGGAAGCTTGCTAATAAGGGCAACATTCAATCACATAATTCCAAACAAAATGCCAAAGATCACATAATTTGACAGACATAAAATCATACATTTGCATCATCAAGGCCACTCTCAAAGGGAAATCAGCAAACAAACTGGATACTCAAGATGTGGTAATCAAGCTGTTATAAAGAAATTTGAAAAATTGGGAGAAGTCAAAAAAAGGACCGTAAGGTCAAGAAAACTTTCAAAATCTTATGAGACGTTTCTCAGAGTTTCTTCTTTGAAAGACCGTTAAAAGTCCAGCAAGGACCTTGCTCAGCATCTGGCAGCTTCATCAGGATGCCAAGTTGACCCTTCTACAGTCTGAAGAAGCTTCATCAGGAATGGTCTTCGTGGAAGGGTAGCAGACAAGAAACCACTTTTTCGGAAGGGGAACAGGGTGAAAAGGCTAAGATTGTAATGCTCGTGGGATATTCCTCTATCAGACCAAATTTGGCAAGTAGTCTTCTTATCTCAACGTCAGGTGGAATGATAGGAAATATCCCATAACAGAGTGAGTTAATGAAATGAGGTAAGCAGTATTCACGGTAGACAGGGTAGACCTTCACAGCAATAAGATGAAGGCAGAGAATGGTCAAGACAGGCAGAGTCCAGCAACAGGAAGGCAATCAAGCAGTAAAGCAGTTCAGGGGTAAACCAATAGAATGACCAGGAACAGGCAGGTATAAGCAATAAAGGAAATTCAGCAGTATAACAGTTCAGGGGCAAACCAATAGAATGGTCAGACAGGCAGAGTTCAGTAATGATATGGCAATCCAGCAGTTCAAGGGTTAAGCAAGTAGAGTGGTCAGACAGACAGAGTTCAGTAACGATATGGCAATACAGCAGTTCAAGGGTTAAGCAAGTAGAGTGGTCAGACAGACAGAGTTCAGTAACGATATGGCAATCCAGCAGTTCAAGGGTTAAGCAAGCAGAGTGGTCAGACAGGCAGAGTTCAGTAACGATATGGCAATCCAGCAGTTCAAGAGTTAAGCAAGCAGAGTGGTCAGACAAGCAGAGTTCAGTAACGATATGGCAATCCAGCAGTTCAAGGGTTAAGCAAGCAGAGTGGTCAGACAAGCAGAGTTCAGTAACGGTATGGCAATTTAGCAATATAAGTAACGCAGCACCCAGGAGCACACACAGAAACACCTATACTTGGGCATAGGTGAGAGTGACTGAGGTACTTACATAGGGTAAGATTCGCGCCACAGGAGGGATCTGGACCGGCATCAGGAAGAGAGGACGTGTGGTGATGACGTCATCGCCAGCGCCTGAAGCAGCGGCGTGAGAAGATATGCTAAAGCTCTGAAAGATTGGAATGAAGATCAGGGGAAAAGAGTATTATGGAGTGACAAATCAAACTTTGGAATGTTTGGTTCCAATCGTCGATAATATGTGAGAAGAAGAGTTGGAGAGAGATGGAAGAATTAGTGCTTGCAGCCTTTAGTGAAACATGGTGGAGGGTCTGTCCTGTTTGGGGCTGCATTTCTGTCAGTGTTATTGTCAGAATTTATGGGATCATGAATGCTGAAAAGTACAGACAGGTTTTAATTCATCATGACATTCCTTCTGGAAAGCACCTGATTGGCAATTGTTTTATTTTTCAGCATGATGATCCCAAGCACACCGCTAATGCAGTGAAATCATATCTGGAGAGAAAAACAGACAACCTAAATCTAAAGAAGAACTCTGGGAAGTGCTGAAAGAAGCCTGTATAATATACCAGAAGATTCCTTTTTTTTTTTTTAAATATTTGTTTAATATACACCAAAAAAAAGAATTTTACAGTACATCATAGTCAATATACAACAGTTATAATACAAACATAGTATTTCAAATCTTGACCCTTATTAGTATAGGACTATTCATAAAAAAAAAAAACCTGACTTCATCTCCATGGTGTTTTTTTTTTTCTTTTTTTTTAACCAATTCACGTACCTCGACGTGATATAGCAAAAACAAACAAAAAAAAAGGAAAAAATAATTAAAAAAAAAAAAAAAAAAAAAAAAAAAAATATTAATATATAGGATAGGACCCAGTTTAAACTCTATTGTCCTGTCTACTGTCAATCCAAGAGGACGGGAATATACCTGATAAAACTATTTCTGCAAAACTGACAGATGAAAGAAACGGGGAGAGAATCTGTTTTTGTATAGGGGAGGAGTAGGACTTAATGAACGGGGACCATGTTGAGAGGAAACTTCTAACTCTCCTTTCTGACGCATCCTGCATTCAAAAACTATCTGTTCTTGTATAACTTTTACAACCTCATTAAACCCCGGGGTTCTTCTAGATATCCAGTGTTTTAATATAAGGTGCCTGACTGCCAAAATTATGGTGTTAACAATGTAAATCCACTGATGGTCCCCCGTATTTGATACTGACTTTAAAAATACGATATCTTGTAGTTTTAAAGAAACAGAAATATTAAGATGTAGATTAAACCAATAAGTAATTTTTTACCATAATTGATTGATTTTTGGGCAAAACCAAAACATGTGCAAGAGGTCGGCGCTTGCATGCGCTCATTTGGGACAATTACCTGATCTTGTGGGGTAAAATTTGGTGATTTTCTGAGGATGCAAATAATAATTATTAATAAACTTAACGTGCTATTCTCTCCAGCCCACAGAAACCTTACATTTCTTTAACACAGAAAAGCTCTTCTCAATAGTCTCAGAATCTGTCTCCACTCCCCGCTGGGACCAAGAATCACACAATTTGTCTACAAGAGCTTGACTTTGTTTTGACAACATAATGTCATAGATCAATGAAATTGAAGTAACTTGTCTAGCAAACTTCTGTATAATGACTCTGACCTCGGACCAGGCCGCTGATGGAGGAAAAATCCAACCTTGTTAAAAAAAAGTGTCGAATCTGAAAAAACGCAAACAAGTTGGACCTCGGAAGATCAAACACCTGAAAAAACGATTCCACATCTAAAATATGATGATTACCGTCGAAGAGCTGCTTTACTAAATTTAAGCCCTCTTCGGTCCATATTTTAAAAACTTTCTGGGATATTCCAGGGGTAAATTGCGGGTTACCTATTATGGGCAAAAATTCTGAGTAGGAAGGATCTATGCCTAACGTAGTACAAAACTTGTGCCAGGCCAGCGCTATATTCTTTAACCGAAATTAGGGAAAACACATTCAATGGCAACTGTCGCAACTTACAATGAAGAATAGCTTTTAGAGCAAAAGGATGTATTAAGAAGGTCTCTTCCTCAATTGAGGTAACCCTGTTTAAATCCGCTATCCAATCAAAAGCAAATTTGACCAATGTTGCAATATTATATAACTTGATGTCCGGAAGGGACAGGCCTCCACTGGAAGACTTCTGCATCAGTTTTATGAGAGCAATATGTCGTTTTTTTTCTTTACATAGAAATTTAGAAATATAGCCATTTAATTTACTAATGTCCTTAAATACTGATAGATTTTGTAGAGGGTACAGAAGATGGGGAAAAATAATAGTTTTGATTAAATTAGCCCTAGCAGTAATAGCTAGAGGAAATGAGGCCCAAAGTTGTGGATCTTGTTTAATCTTCTGCAACACTAGAATGTAATTTGCAGAATACCACAACTTGGGATTCTTATGTAATACTAGCCCTAGATATTTGATAGCATCAACCGTTTTAAATGGCAATTCAACCCTTGGGGGAGTAGCTTTCCCTACAAACATGAGTTCGCTTTTTTCAAGGTTAACTTTATAGCCTGAAAAAGAGCTAAACTCCTCAAGCAATAACAGTAACGTTGGAAGAGATCGATGGATATTCTCCAAGAATATAAGGGCCCAGAGGAATACCTGATAAACCATGCCTTAACCTAATTGCAAGCGGTTTGAGGGCGATATTAAACAATGAAGGTGATAATGGACACCCTTGTCTTGTGCCCTGTTGCAAAACAATGGGAGGAGAACAAGATCCATTTATCAATAGATATGAAGTGGGTTTTGCATAAATTCTATTAATGAATTGAACAAAATTCCCCTTGAACCCAAACTCATCCAGGGATCTGAACAGATGTTCCCAAATAATAGAGTCAAATGCTTTGACTGCGTCCAATGTAAGCACGGCTCTATCTGGAGTCTCCCGCCTCTCATCATCCTGACTGATATTCCATGTGTAGTCTAAAAAAGTAATAAGTTTACGAAAATTCTTTATGGGGTTCCTTAGGGTCATAAACCCTGACTGATCTGGGTGTATAAGATGTAGACACCGAGATAATCTAGCCGCTAAGAAGGTAACTTTGGAGTCTTAATCTTAGCCCAAAAAGATTCTTGAGTGGGACGATTTACACTAACTGCGGCATATAATTTTTGGTAATACTTGAAAAAAACCTGACCTTTTTCCTGATTATCAATGTGCCTTACCTCATTGTATTTAATGGCGACTATAAAATTCCTTTTTTTCCTGCTTCTGGTAAGCCTCGCAAGGTATTTTGCAGAGCACCCATTGAATCCTCTATAATATCTGTTAATTCTTAATTCTTCCTCCTGTGATCTTTGTTTTAAAAATATATCCCTTTCCTTCCTATATTCTAAATATATACCCCAATTAACCACAGAGGGAACAATCTGTAAGTTCCTGTACGCATTCTTCACCTTATTGGATAATTGTGTCTCCCTCATCTTAATGGTCTTATCTTGTTTCTTCAAATAAGCTGGAATCTCCCCCCGCAAAACTGCTTTCAATGTTTCCCAGAAAATTTCTACCTTGTTTCGGTAACTAGCATTAAGCCTACTGTAATCAAACCATTTTTGTCTAATCCATGAGCAAAATCTAGACTCCGTGTACAGATGCCTAGGAAAAGAGAACACTGTGTTATTGGAGTTGCTCTTTCACAGGGAGGAAAGGACAAAGAGATTATTGCATGGTCCGAAATCAAAATCTGATAGATTTCAGTCTCCAACTTCCAGATGGACACAGCCTCCGAGACCAAAAAGAGATCGATTCTCAAGAAGGTTCTGTGGGCTTTGGACTCACACGTATATTTCTGTATATCCAGATTTTGTACCCTCCAAATATCAACCAAATTTAATTTATAACAAATTTTTTTTAAATATTTGGCCTCTTTCTTGTATAATGACATATTTGTTTTTGAAAATCGGTCCAATACCGGTTGTGATGTCATATTAAAATCCCCACCAAGCACAAGATTCTCTGCTTTAAATGGGTATACCTTGCCTTTAATTCTTTCCCAGAACTCGGAAGAAAATTTATTAGGAGCGTAAATATTACAAAATATGAATTTGATATTTTTGATACTAATTTGGAGTATAATATATCTGGCAGCTGTGTCTATATCCGATTTAATGATCTTGTATTCAAGATTTTTATGAATTAAAATTGCTACTCCAGCTTTCTTGGTAGACCCTGACGAGGTAATTACTTCCCCTACCCACTTAACCTTGAGCTTGGCAGCTTCTTGCGCATTTAAATGAGTTTCCTGTAAAAGAACTAAATCAGGTTTTTGCTTAGCCAAAGTCTTAATAACTAATTTACGCTTAGCAGGTGATGAAATCCCCCCCACATTCCATGATAGAATCTAAATACCTTCTACTAACATAACCTTTTTTTTTGTCCTCCTTCTTCTCTCTTTCCCCTTATTACCTGCCAATAACCGCCGTGACGGAGAGAAAAAAAAAAAAAAAGAAAAAAAAAAGGAAAAAAGGTGAGGGCAGCCGCCCTGTATATACAATCAATTTTGACAATAAGAAAAAATATAACAAGAATATTCCCATTTGTCCTTCCTTCATCCTTGCAAATTTACACAGAATATACCTCCTAAGCTCATCCAGTCTAGCCAAGTGGATTATCTGGCGAATTAAGTTCTTGGTCAGGACTACCTTTGTACATCTTAATAAACGTTTTAACTTCCTCTATCTGATTAAAAATATGCCTTACACCTCCAAATTCTACTACAATTCTAGCTGGGTATAATAAACGTGCATTTAAACCTTTATTTATTAATTGTGTGCAATATGGTGCCATCCCTTTCCTCCTGGAGGAGGTTTCTGAGGAAAAATCCTGAAAGAGGAGGATCTTGCTGTTGCCAAAAGTCAGAGGGCCATAACTTTTATAACATTTTAATATTTCAACTTTATCCTGAAATTTCAGAAATTTACATATTGCCATTCTAGGTCTAGTAAACCCAGTCTCTGCAACTCTCTTGGGTCCAATTCTGTGCGCCCTTTCAATTATGAGTGGCAGGGTGTGGGCTGGTATACCTAGGGCCTGTGGTAATGTCAAAGATGCAAACTTGCTAACCTCATCAAATTCGGGTAACTCCGGTAGGCCAATAATCCTGAAGTTATTGCGTCTGGAGCGATCTTCCAGATCCTCCAGACGCTATTGCATACCTTTAATCTTGGTTTCCTGGCTGTGGACTATACTCTCTTGGTTATTAACCTGATCTTCTAGAGAAGAAATTCTGTTCTCAGCTTCCATCATCCTAGAGGAAAACTGTTTGACTTCTAGAGAGAGTGTCCCTATTTCCGTTGCAATGGTCCCTAGTTCCTTTTTGATTATCTCAAACTGGGGGGAAAAAAGGGCTGTAAGTTGGCCAACAAGAGCCTGTGTGTCAATGGCAGATGGATTTGTATCCGTTACTACATCAATACTAGTATCGGCCATTTTGGCTTTTTTGTCCTTTGACTTCACAGGCATCTTTGGAGAGCTAACTCTGACCTGGGATACAAACTTATCCATACAGTGAGTGAAAAACAATAGTGTAAAGTGACAGGAAAAGGAAAAAAAAAACAAAAAAAATGAGTGCCAGTACCTTATCTAACACACTGGTCTGGATATAAATATGCAAAACAATCAAACACACAAAAATAAGAGAAAAAACAAAACAAAACTCAAAACAGTGAAATATGGACCAGCCAAGTCCTTCAAAAATATTCTGCTTTTGCTATAGTGTTTAAATTATATGTGACTGTGAAATAATCTTCTATATAAGCTTATGGCAGTGACCCTGCCAAATAATGTATCTATATAAGTGATATTAAGATGAGTCTGAACCCACAAAAAAAAAAAAAAAAAAATTCTACTTTTTTTCTTTCCTTTCCCTTCCCTTTTCTTTCCTTTTTTTTTTTATGATACCGCCTATGCGAAAGATAACAATTGCCAGAGAGAGATTGAAACCATTAACAATTGACACTCCTATTATACAATTTCCCTCGGATTAGATATGAAACTATCAACAGATGTTTAGGAGAAATGCTATTAGACTTCAGCAACTTTAACAGGGATTAGAATTACTCTGGCAGACTATAGGATTTAAGCTAGATGTCATCCTACAGAGCAAACCATTTATACATAACTAAGTCGCTAAATACTTTCAACTGGAAGTAATAATCATGTACAGAAAAAGCAAGAAGTCTCTGCAGTCCTTCCAATTAGACCAGTTCCTCTGAAGCTCTTTATCCTAAACTCCTGAGTTAGATCATAGATTCCTTACCGTCCATTTTGCAAAATGCTGTTATATAAGCCAAGACAGTTTTTAGCCCAAGTAATCGTATGCAACTGCAATACAGTTCGGACCCTTAGGAGCCCTGTGTCTTACGATCAAAAAGTCCAGGTTCTCAGGGGCTATCAACAAGGACCCAGACTGGAAAAAATTGGCCCTTAGTGCAGCAACAAATCTTGACTTAGCCCTTAAAACCGATAAAGGTACTCACAACTAATCCAGCAAATACATAGCAAGATAAACAGACCGAGCTACCAGGAACTCATCAACAGCTTGTATACTTGCGGTCTCTTGGGGAGTAGTTAGTATGCGTAATTCTCCAATTGCAGTTTAGCAGCTCCCATCAGAATGTAACAGAAACGTTGATGCGGCAGTCTCCTTAAGCTCCTTTGGGAATATCCAACAGCAGTCTTCTGATCCTCCGGTCCTTCTGGCTTACCCCACTGATCCTCAAAGCTGCCAGAGAGGAGCGCAACGCCCGGATCCCTCCGCGCGCTAGCAGCACCTCCCACTGCAGCGTGACCGGACCTCCGTGTGTAGCCCTCCGGAACCACTGTGAGCAAGGACGCTCCCACCAATGCCGCTCTCCCAGTCAGTGGAGCCGCTCCTACGTGAGTACCCTCCGATGCTGCTGCTGTGATCAGTAGTGAGGTAACCAATCCGGCTTAGAGTATACTGGATAGTTTAAAGACCATATGACCCAATCTTGAGACCGAATTCTGTATTTAAAAGGTAGTGAGCGGTTCCCCCGCTAGGCTCTATTTAGCCAGTATAGTTTCCACCTCAGGCTATGACTGAGCCCTGCTTCAGCCCACTAAACCCCTAGAGGTAGGGGGTATGAGGCTATGAGAGGGAGCAAGTTCTTTGCTTAGTCGAGCCAAACGCTGACATGGAGCATGCTGCTGTTCACTCCGCCCCCAAACCGGAAACTGTTACCAGAAGATTCCTTATGAAAACTTTAGAACATTCTCCCCAAAAGAGTTCAAGATGTGCTTAGTGCCAAGGAAGGTCACACTTGATACTGACTTTTGCCTAAAGAAGCCATTTTGTTCTGACAATTCTGTATTTTTTTAAAATATTTTTTTGTGTACATATTTCCTGTATTTTCTGTTTGTCTCTTAATATAGAGACCAAAAAATAAATATGGATGGTCTTTAAAAGTTTGCTAAAACAACAAATCTAATGGTGGCCTAAGACTTTTGCATATACAGTATATAGTACTCCTTCTCCCCCTGTTCTCCCCCTCTCTCTTCCTCTGTTCTCCACCCCTCTCTCTTCCTCTGTTCTACCACTCTTTCTCTTCCTCTTTTCTCCCCCTATAGCTTCCTCTGTCCCCACTTCTCTCTCCCTCTTTCTGTTCTCACTCTTCTTTCTCTATCTCTGTTCCCCCTTTTCTCTTTCTCTGTTTTCACCCTATCTCTTATTTTGTTCTGTATGTGTGTAAGTGTGTATGTTAGTGTGTTAATATCTTTATTACAAGATTTTGACTACACTTAACAATATAGTGCACAAAAGTTGTAGTCAAAATCTTTGCGCACACTGCTCAAAGAAATTAGAGGGAACATTGATGGTGTTGTGTGCATAATAGTGGGACAGTGTCTGGTATTGTGTGCAAATGAGGTTCACAATGACTCACTTGTTTAATTCAGTCTACTTTTACGCAGACTTCCTTTACACCTTAGCATCGCTCTATACACAGTTGTTGTATTTCACCCAGAAATCAACTTCACCCAGCAGTGATTCACCTACTCCCAGCTGATGAGTGGAAAAAAACACGAAACAGCTGTCCTGGGATGGTCTGAATCACTGGACTAACCCTAGCTAAGCTTAAAAGCTGTGTATACAGCAATGCTATGGCGTAAAGGGAGTCTGCGTAAAAGCAGACTGAAGTTAAAAAGTGAGTCATTGTGAACCTCATTAGCATATCTTACCCAGAATCCTTTGCTGCATTGGAAACAGTGTATCCGGAGGTTTTCTGGGAAAAGCAAGCCTCCTGACTTGTTTAGATTTGTTAAATGAACTACACAATGAGTTATTTTCTTTATATTTTTTGTGGAGTGGAGGATTTTAAAACTCACTTTTCACCTCCCCATAATTTAAAAAGTTGTTTTATTTCGCCCAGAAATCAGAAATCAACTTCACCCAGCAGTGATTCGCCTATTCCCAGCTTATGAGTGGCAAAAATCATGAAACAGCTGTCATGGGATGGTCTGAATCATTATACTAACCCTAGCTAAGCTTAAAAGCTTTGGCATAAAGGGAGTCTGCGCAGTGCGTAAAAGCAGACTGAATTAAAAAAGTTAGTCTTGAACCTTGTTTTAATATATTACCCAGAATCCTTTGCTGCATTGCTGGGAAAAGCAAGCCTCATGACTTGTTTAGATTTGTTAAATGATCTACGCAATAAGTTATTTTCTTTTTATATATATATATATATATATATATATATATATATATATATATATATATATAGCATAAAAAGATCTGTTTTATGTTATGCTGTATGCATATTATCATCAGCTTCAAAGGTTAAATTTTTGTTATGTACCATAAATATCTGCAATTGAGTTCTGCTTTGAAAAAGATCTGCAGATATTCTAAATTGTCTAAATGCATCTTAGTAAAATGTATATAGTTTTGCAGTACAGGGACAAACCACTTGGAAAACATCACATAGGTCTGAGGGTAAAAGTTGTTTTTCTACTCAAAATTAAACACTTGTGTGGGAAATAATCTGAGTTAAGATACAAATTTTGTTTTGTTATTTTTTAAATAAAGAAGTTCATCTTAAAGGACCAGACCTGTTCAATTTCTTTGTTCTATAATTTTTTCACCATTCTCCAAAATGAATACCATGTTAAGAAAAAGATGAGGTCTATTTGAGATAATATCACAAGATCCAAGTGATGCATGATTTAAATCAAGATAATAAAATTACAGTGTCCTTAGGTCCAAGATCTTCCATAAGGAGTCTAGTTTAGTGATTCCTAATTTTTACACAGTGCAGTGCATTTCATTGTTACTGCAGTACAATTATGGAGCTATTTCCAGTGATTCTGCAGATGCATTTTCCAGAGATCATTACTCAAACATGAAATCAGCATATTTTCCTGACAATGTATATTACACATTCCTCAGTCCATAGCTCAAACCCAAAATCTTTACTGTTAGGCAAACAAAGATCTTGTTCCACGGGAGTTATGTATAGGCAGTTATCATGTCTGCCAGCTAAATCCACCTCTGTCTGGAGACTCATTGCTTAATCCTACTCCCAACGCGTTTCTTGTCTCTTTGTCTGATATTGGTTGCTTTGCTTTCCAGAAGGGATTATCAGTCTGCATTTGGGAAAACTGGTCAAAAACCACAACTTGTCCAGATATTTCTAGCTGAAGTGGTATGAGGTGGGAATTGCACAATAAATTCTAGCTAGAAGTACAGCAATTTAATTTAGATTTTATGTAAAAGACTACAAATCTTTGCCTGTCACAGGCAGTCTTTTAACATGTTAGGAACAGATTTAGTTTCATTTGTTTCAGGATTATCTTCCTACTCAGCCTTTTCATAAGTTGATGGATTCACCTCCTGCTTTATCAATCAGATATTTTATATAGTATTCAAATCTACAATTTGAGTATGGTTTGTAGGTCTGTCATCTGGTTTGCAGTATTAGGTATCTGCCTAACTGACCACTTCCTATGGAAACTGCATTTAACTGCCCTCTTGTACCATCTGGCAATAGGTTTGGAATGTGGTTGCCATGATATATAGGGTAATGATATAGAATTGTACACAATCAATAGTTCCACCATGTTCAGTTTTATTTATTAATTAGTCAATAGAGAGCCAGAAGAAAAAACACCTTATCAATACTTCACATACAGAACAATGTACTTTTATTGTAAATATATATTTCTATATATACCTATATATCTATTCCTATAAATATATAGGTATAAATATATATTTTACATTAACATTATCAGATATAAATATAAAATATATTTAATAACTACATTATTTTCTAAATGAAGAACATAGGAACGTAAAATATGCGCAATGCGCATCAGGGTTCTAATGCGGTGTCGGGTTAGTGCACATGAAGAATTGCTAAATTCAATACATGTTCTTGAAATATTAAATATAAAGTATTAAAAAAAAATAACAATTCTTAAAAATTATTATGCCTATTGTTGGATATTCTAAAAAAATCCATAGAATATATTTATATTTTTTATAGAAAAATGAATGAAAGTACATTAAAACATTTTTCCTTACATATATTTAAACAATTAAGGGGAAATTCATTTTAACACCTTCACTACAGGGACTTTGAGAGAAAAACTTGGCCAAAATACCGGAGAATTTTGTAGCATTTTTGCTATCACTCCATTTAAACCGAAATATTTTTTCTATTTACCTGTCAAAACGATATATATTTTTTTAAAGTAGACAACCCTATATATTAATCTAGGCCCATTTTGGTGTATTTCATGCCACCATTTAACCGCCAAATGTGATCATATAAAAAAAAGGTTACCTTTTTCACAAACTTTGGGTTTTTCACTGAAATTATTTACACACTGCTTGTGCAATTATAGCACAAATGATTGTAAAAGCTTTTTTTTTAATTCCTATTTTTTTAATAATTTCTGCAGTGTAGGATCAACCCTCCAACCTCCCTGATCCCTCTCAAACAGGTCTCTAACCCTCCCCTCTCTAACTATGTCCGCCATCTTAGGTAGTGGCAGCTGTCTGCCAGTACCTTTAAAAGGTCATTATTTATTTCCTATTTTTTTTTTTCTGTAGTGCAGTGGTACCCCCACCACTCTTGCAATCATTAGTTAGGGACCCCATACACCCCCACCTAGGGTTGCCACCTCAGACATGTTTTCCTTGCACTTATGAGTTACACATGTTGCAGAGTGGGCAGAGGGGAACATCCATTGCTTCTCTGGACAGCACACAAATAGTGACCCTGGACAGCAGTATTCATATTCCTTCCAGCATACCCTGCAGCATGTGTAACTCATAGCTGTCCAGGAAAACATGGCCAAAGGTGGCAACTCTACCTCCACCCCACATTTTTTTCTGTAGCGCCCCTTCCTTCCCTTAAATTTTTTTCACACAGTGTCACTGTTACAGACCCCATTTAGGAGTCCAGTAAGCAGATTAAATGTTACCTCTTAAAACAGGAAATATTAAGGAGAATTGGTGTGTACTTCACAGAATCCTCAATGGTTATATTTATTAAACATATATTTGTTTGCAATTGTATTCAAACAATAAAGTTTTGAAGTTGTATTCAAACAAAGTTTTGCAGTTGTATTCAAACAATACAAGTTTTGCCATTGTATTCAAACAATAAAGTTTTGCAATTGTATTTGTATTCAAACAATAAAGTTTTGTAATTACAGTCAAACAATAAAGTTTTGCAATCTTAATAACCAAGTAACATGTAATTTGTGCTTATTTATCATAAATATTAAACATGCAGATATTCATTTTTCCTTACAGTATTCCTCTATCACTTTTCATGTAAATCAATCTCACAAACTTTATATTCTTATCTATACAAGGGAATGTCATACACAACAGGACCAGGGATAGGCACGGACCAAGGCTGTGGCGGACATTTTCCAAAGTACAGACGTTAGTGAAGGACACCAAGGTACATTTCAAATTAAAAACATAAAAAAAATCTCTTTACAGATAGGGTAGTGGATACATGGTGGACTTGCCATCCAGCAGAAGTGTTAGTGACAGTAAAGTAGTTTAAACATGCATGGGATAGGCATAAGGTTATGCTAGATATAAGATAAGGCCAGGAACTAATGAAAGTATTCAGAAAATTGGGTAGACTAGATAGGCCGAATGGTTCCTATCTGCTGACATATTCTATGTTTTTATAAGTCAGGAGAGCGACACTTTGCTGTCAATTGGGCTGCACGTTGGACGCTCCTGGTCTAGTTCCACAAGTATAAATTAGTCATCTAATCAAACAAGTTTAAAATAAAATTTATATAAAGACTGCTTGTGGTATTACCTTTTTTTTTGGTTATATTGAGAGTCTGCAACTCCTGACCAAACCCACCCACCTTGATGTTAATTGCATAATCATCATGGTTGGTTACTTACTTGGTTATGTAAGGTTTGTCAGAATAGGCAGCGCTCTTCTACAGACACCAGCACCACGCTGCCGCACAGATCAAGGAATTGGGATGGATCATGACTCACGGTTAGTTGACTGCAGGCAGCTTGATTCTTCCCTCACTTTCCCACTACTAAGCGTGGCGCCGCTTGGGTCAAGGAGGTGTGAGGACCAGCATTCATCTGTTCTACTCCTCCCTCCCCTCCGCAAAACGTGTGGCGGACACAGCAAGGGCCACTCACGGACACCAGTGTCCGTGTATGGACACCTTGCCTATCCCTGAACAGGACATGTAATAAATCTTTTCTAATAGAAGACAATAATGTATCTGAGATTATCTGCATATAAAGTACATTTAACTGTAAATAACTGACTCTGTGTCAGACAGTGTTGTTACCAACACACATTTTATATTAACATTAACATTAATATAGCATTTAAAGGGCCAGTAAACCTAAAAATAATGTTATATAATTCTGCACATAGTGCAGAATTATATAACATTATATTAGCGTTAGCTTTATAGAACCTAATATTCCCTGTGAATTTTTATTAAAAAAAAGACTGTTTTTCAGACCCGCTCTCTGTGCTCTTCTAAGCGGGTCTGTTTTTATCACAGAGCGCATCTGGCCAGCTGTCTAGTCACAGCCTGGCCCGACCGCGCAATTATACTCAGTGCAGCTCGCTCCTGCTCTATCTGACAGCGGGAGCGAGCTGCACTGAGAATAATGGCGCGGTCGGGCAGAATTATATAACATTATTTTTTAGGTTTACTGGCCCTTTAACACCAATGAATACTGCATTAATAAAATAATTTAAAAGGTATTTGCAATGAATACTACATTAAGAAAATAATTAAGAAGTAACTGGAATAAATAATAAATTAATAAAATAATTTAGAAGTAACTGGAGCCTTAAAATCTTATTTTGATTACCTCAGACATATTTACAGATCAACTGATTCATTAAATACAGAAATGTTAACATACAGTATCTCTCTTATGTTCTCCCATCTGACATCTTGCACATGTAATAAAGCTGTACATAAAATATCTCTTTTATACCTAAAGTGTTTTGTGTGGTATTTCTTTAGGCATACCTGTTAAAACAGGAAATAAGGAGAATGGGTGTGTACTTCACAGAATTCTCAATGGTTATGAGGTAAAACAAAAACAGTCTCATTGCTCCACCCATGATCTCCCACAATCCTTCAGGATCATAAGTCCATGTCAAAATAAGAGTCCTATGCTCTCACAACAGAGAATTGCATTTTCATAGAAAATTATTACAAGCACCATATAAAACAAATACAATTAAACAAACATCTTTCAATATGAAACATGAAAATTGCATAAAACATTATACAATTGTGCACATATATTTTATGTGTCACATTCTCCCTGACAAAATAAGATGGCTCCAGCTACTAAAACATATATACCCAACTTTCTTAACTTAATATACTGTCACTGTTGGAATGTATGGTGCCACATTGTATGAGTTGTGAGGTGTATGATATGAGTGTGGTGGCATATAATACAGGGAGTGCAGAATTATTAGGCAAATGAGTATTTTGACCACATCATCCTCTTTATGCATGTTGTCTTACTCCAAGCTGTATAGGCTCAAAAGCCTAGTACCAATTAAGCATATTAGGTGATGTGCATCTCTGTAATGAGAAGGGGTGTGGTCTAATGACATCAACACCCTATATCAGGTGTGCATAATTATTAGGCAACTTCCTTTCCTTTGGCAAAATGGGTCAAAAGAAGGACTTGACAGGCTCAGAAAAGTCAAAAATAGTGAGATATCTTGCAGAGGGATGCAGCACTCTTAAAATTGCAAAGCTTCTGAAGCGTGATCATCGAACAATCAAGCGTTTCATTCAAAATAGTCAACAGGGTCGCAAGAAGCGTGTGGAAAAACCAAGGCGCAAAATAACTGCCCATGAACTGAGAAAAGTCAAGCGTGCAGCTGCCAAGATGCCACTTGCCACCAGTTTGGCCATATTTCAGAGCTGCAACATCACTGGAGTGCAAAAAAAAGCACAAGGTGTGCAAAACTCAGAGACATGGCCAAGGTAAGAAAGGCTGAAAGACAACCACCACTGAACAAGACACACAAGCTGAAACGTCAAGACTGGGCCAAGAAATATCTCAAGACTGATTTTTCTAAGGTTTTATGGACTGATGAAATGAGAGTGAGTCTTGATGAGCCAGATGGATGGGCCCGTGGCTGGATTGGTAAAGGGCAGAGAGCTCCAGTCCGACTCAGACGCCAGCAAGGTGGAGGTGGAGTACTGGTTTGGGCTGGTATCATCAAAGATGAGCTTGTGGGGCCTTTTCGTGTTGAGGATGGAGTCAAGCTCAACTCCCAGTCCTACTGCCAGTTTCTGGAAGACACCTTCTTCAAGCAGTGGTACAGGAAGAAGTCTGCATCCTTCAAGAAAAACATGATTTTCATGCAGGACAATGCTCCATCACACGCGTCCAAGTGCTCCACAGCGTGGCTGGCAAGAAAGGGTATAAAAGAAGAAAATCTAATGACATGGCCTCCTTGTTCACCTGATCTGAACCCCATTGAGAACCTGTGGTCCATCATCAAATGTGAGATTTACAAGGAGGGAAAACAGTACACCTCTCTGAACAGTGTCTGGGAGGCTGTGGTTGCTGCTGCACACAATGTTGATGGTGA
The DNA here is from genome assembly GCF_027579735.1 of Bombina bombina. Taxonomy (NCBI): domain Eukaryota; kingdom Metazoa; phylum Chordata; class Amphibia; order Anura; family Bombinatoridae; genus Bombina; species Bombina bombina. The sequence goes on along the minus strand of NC_069499.1, from coordinate 1,412,322,645 downwards.
ACAGATCAAAACACTGACAGAATCCATGGATGGTAGGCTTTTGAGTGTCCTTGCAAAGAAAGGTGGCTATATTGGTCACTGATTTGTTTTTGTTTTGTTTTTGAATGTCAGAAATGTATATTTGTGAATGTTGAGATGTTATATTGGTTTCACTGGTAAAAATAAATAATTGAAATGGGTATATATTTGTTTTTTGTTAAGTTGCCTAATAATTATGCACAGTAATAGTCACCTGCACACACAGATATCCCCCTAAAATAGCTATAACTAAAAACAAACTAAAAACTACTTCCAAAACTATTCAGCTTTGATATTAATGAGTTTTTTGGGTTCATTGAGAACATGGTTGTTGTTCAATAATAAAATTAATCCTCAAAAATACAACTTGCCTAATAATTCTGCACTCCCTGTATGCATGTATGATCTGAGGAAGGTGATCTTTCCATCTTGCCTTTTCTTTGTCAACCAGGGTATGGAGCATTTAGAGGAAAGTCCGGTTGAATCTCTCAGCTGGGTTACTTTGAGGGTGATAAGGAGATGTTCTCGAAAGGCGTACTCCAGCAAGTTGCCGAATATTCTGGAAAAGCTCATTCTGAAATTCCCTGTCTTGGTCATGATGTAGCTTTCCAGGGTAGCCAAACCGGGGGATGTAGTCATTGAAAAGACGCTCAGCCGCCGTACAGCCAGACTTATTTTTTGGTGGATAAGCTTGAGCAAATCTAGTAAAGTGATCTACGACCACTAGTATATACTCATACCCACCACGGCTTGACTCTAAGTGCAGGTAGTTGATGCAAACAAGTTCTAGAGGTGAGCTGGATGTTATTCTTCCCATGGGTGCTCTGACATGGGTTACTGGTTTCTTTTGCTTGATGCAGGGACACTTCTTAGTGACATACTCCTCTACTTCCTTTTTCATAAATGGCCAGTAGAATTTTTGTCTCAGATGAAATACCTGTTCTGTGCCCAAATGCCCCATCTTGTCATGCAAGTACTCCAAAGAAAGTTGTTTATACTGAGCTGGGAGAACAAGCTGCTTGTTTTGAGCTGTTTTCCTATAGAGACATCCATCCTCTAGAATTAGCTTGCTCCATTCATGCAAGAGTTTTTTGGCAGCTCCAGTCACTGTTTTTTTTAGACTCTCATCTGGTGCCTTGACATCCTCTTTCATCTTCAAAATCTTGGAGATCACTGGATCCTCCATTTGAGCTTTGGAGAGTTCGTCTTTACTTATCCTTGGCAACAATGAATTGTGGGATGGTGGGTTAGTTTCCATGGTGGACATACTGAGTTCTGCAATCCAAGCTACATCTTTCCTTTTGGCGGCACGAGCTCCATCCCAGACTGCTTGCACCACTTCAGATGACAAGTGCTCTGTGCACTCAGTGGCATACTTTTCCATGTCAAGGGGGATATGCAACAGTGTATCAGCATCAATATTTACTTTACCAGGCTGGTATTTGACATCAAAGTGGTAGTCGGACAATTCTCCCACCCAGCGATGGCCAACCCCGTTTAACTTTGCAGTGCTCATGATATAGGTCAGGGGATTGTTGTCTGTGTAAATGGTAAAGTGTGGAGCGTAGAACAGGTAGTCTCTGAATTTTTCGCACACTGTCCATTTAAGTGCAAGAAACTCAAATTTACCACTATGTAGGCAGTAATTTTTTTCGGCTGGGGAGAGTGTCCGGGAGCCATACGCAATGACCCTCAACTTTCCATACTGATGCTGGTAGAGGATAGCTCCTAGGCCCCTTTCTGATGTATTGGTGTGCAGCGTGAATGGTAAATTAAAGTCTGGGTAGGCTAGAATTGGTGGTTTTGTCAACATGTCGATCAATACTTCAAGCATTTTCTGGTGCTCTCTTGTCCACTCCACAGGGGTTCGGGAGGGCATTTGTGGTCCTTTGGTCTTTCTTCAACTGGGCTGAACTGGTGCCACCCCAGGCTTTGCCTGGAGAAGCTCATAGATAGGCTTGGCCACACATGACAAATTTTGAATAAAAGAGCAATAGTAGCTTAGGAAGCCAAGAAGCCTCCTTACCTCACCAATGGTCTGTGGAGTATGATCTTTGAGTGACAGAACTGCTTCAAGATCTTTGGGATCAATCCGCACACCTTCAGCAGACACAAGACGACCCACATATCTGACTTCACTACGGAAGAGCTCACATTTTTCAGGCCGAAGTTTGACCCCATAATGTTGGAGGGCTTGGAGAACCTTGCAAATCCCTTCCAAATGTTCATCAAAAAACTTGGCATAACATATCAAGTCATCAAGGTATGGTATGCAACATTCGTCCCTGAGGGAATCCAGCATTTCCTCCATGCTGCGCTGGAATACTGCAGGTGCATTGGACAGGCCGAATGAAATTCTTACCCATTCATAAAGCCCCCAAGGTGTTATAAAACCTGTGATGTGCCTGGAACATTTGGCTATGAAGCCCTGATGGTAAGCTTTTCCTTGGTCAAGAATACTGAACCATGCATAACCCCCCAGTGTATCAAGCAAGTCTTGGATTCTAGGCAGAAAGTGCCTATCTGGTACAGTATTTTTATTGAGGAGACGATAATCTATACACAGGCAGAGCGAACCATCCTTTCGGACGCAGACTACTGGTGTAGAATAAGGGGACTTGGACTTCACAATCCACCCTTTTGCCAGGAGATCTTGAATATAATCCTTGACTTCTTGGAACAAAGGCTTAGGTACCGAAGAGTATGACCGCTGCACTGGTATGTCATCTTTGAGATTAATTGACATTTGCAAGCTTGGGATGCAACCAAGGTCACTCTTATCATGAGAAAAGGCCATAGACTCTTCGTACAGCATCTTTCTTACTACCTCCTGCTGTTTCACACTCAAATGGCTGAGGTCTACAGGTGGGTGCCACAGTGTCAAGGTTTCTTGAGTAACTAAAGTAATCTAACCCTGGGCCCTTACACCAGACTTCATGTCTTCTGGTTGCTCTGCCTCCAGTACTTTTTCAATTGGCTGCATATAACCAAGAATTGTATTACCAGGTAATGTTACATCACATGTGGAGTTGTTTCCGATTGGGACAGAAACATAAGGGCTTTGCTGGTTCTGGACTTCTAGGAGCCCCTCGCCTATATCCAGCTTTTCCAAATATACATTGTTTTGTTCTGGTTCAAACAGTGCGACTGGGGCAGGTTGATCCATGGTGGGTGGTATTTTACACTTTACCCGTGTTACTCGGCCTGCTGGAATGACAATGCCTCTCTTTACTTTCAAACATCCTCGCTGTTCGTCAAGCTCAGGAGTTTGGACAAAGTTTACAAGCATTTGAGCTTTCTAATTGGACACAGAGATGGCTCCAGATAGCAGGGAGACTAGAGTCGGTACAAGGCCCTCGGGTTTCCCCTGAATTAGTTCTTCCACTACGTTGAACCCAAGCAGTGGTCTTTCAATTGGCAGATGACTTATTAAGAAGGGAACATTGATAGAGAGATTAGGGTAATTGTTTCCTTGTAAATTAACAGTGATTACAGCCCATCCATCACATGGAATGAGTTTCCCATTTACAGCATACACTTCCAACTTCTCTGTAGTTCCCATGAGTTCAGAAAGAGGTCTTATGTCCACAGCCAGTAAATATTTATCTTTCCAAGCATGATCAATAATACTTACTTGAGCTCCTGTGTCAAGCAGAGCACTTACTGCAAGACCGTTGAGGTTACACTGAGTCAAAGACTTCCTTCCTATTAGGTTGACAATAGCCTCATTCTTTGTCCTAGGGGCAGAGAGAGTGGAAGTCTGATAATGTTCTGTCTTGTCATTGGAAGTTTTGAATGTCGTACAATGAAATGTTTTTGTGTTTTTGCTTTTCACAGGACCAGATTCAACCTCTAGACTTTCATCATTTGAACTTTGGGACAAGGAGGGCTTGGTCATTGGTTGTCCCGTTGCAGTGAACGTTTCCCATTTCCCTGCAGGTTGCATTTCTGGAGGCATCCCTTAGCCAGGTGCCCCTCTTTACCACACTGAAAGCAGTGAGTACAGTTTTGCAGACCAGTTTCAACACACTTTAAGCAACCACAGGGTTTTGTCCCTTTCTGTAGAGGTGGCCGGCTCATGCCACGCTGACAGGTATGCTCAAGCTGTGCTTGTTGTGATAAAATTTCCATGGAATCTACCATACTGATAAGTGCATCAATTCAAGCTGTTAGTTGTTTGATTGAATCATTTTTGCTCATGGGTTTCTTTCACATCTCCCACAGGTTCACTTTTAAGCTGGGTACAACTTGTAATGTTTGGCTTAGTACGAGTTACAGGACCCAGCCTTCGGACCCTCTCATTCTCATCGCTGGTGATTTTTGTTACATTTCTCAGTATTTCCTCTTCTGTGATGTTGTGGTTGGAGAGTAGGGGTTTTAACTCACTACAAAAGTCTTTATATTTGTGTCCTAGTCCCTGGTAAATGGTGTGAAGGAAAACATCCTGAAGAGTTGCCGAGCTGTATCTCACTTTAGTGTCAGCCTGTTTTGCAGCAAAGATGATTTTCTGTTTGAGACCTATTACTCAATACAGGAACTGCTAAAGCGTTTCATTCTCATTTTGTTTTGCACACATTAATTCCTTTAACAACTCTGTGCTATTTTTGTCTCCTTGATATGACCTAAGAAACCCTTTGAGTTCCTCAACTGTCACGTCTTCCTTATTCATCAACATGTCCTTGAAACTGCCTGCTTTTATTATCCGTAGAGTCCCCCTGACTAATTCAGTATCACTAAATTTTTCTTTGATTCCATCTTCAATTTGCCTGCATACACTAGTGTATGTGATGTCAGATGTGTAGTCGCCAATTTGTCCTCCTTTTATTTTAAACTCGCGATGCTGGAGATAGGAGAAGTCCCTTAGGGAGACTACCTTCTCTGACGGTAACTGCATGGACCATTCAGGATGGTTGCTAAACTGTGTGTTATTATGGTTGTTTGTTTGTTGTGATACTGTTGTCAAGGGTTGTGTTAATGTGGGGTTTTGTAAGGATGCTGCAAGATAATGATGGGTTACATTCTGTTTAGTATCTGGGTTTACATTTACTACACTAACCCCTTTGTCAGCTATAGCTGCAGATGATGTTGCATGAACAGTGTCTGTAGTAAAGATATGATCAGTAGTAATGGGTGTATGTGCTGTGCTTGAAGTTTGTACACCAACATTACTCTCATTACTATCTCCAAAATTCAACAGTTTAGCCATACCTCTGTCCTCTGATTCTAAAAAGTTTGTACTATACATGAAGGGATTAATGTATTGAAAACAGCCCTCCTGGTCTCCAGCATTTAGTTCTGAAATGTCCCTGTCCGGTACTAGTCATATGCTCTGGGTGATCTGTAACAGTTCATCAGCGGAAAAGGCGAGAAGTTTCTTTCTGATGTCCCACACCAAACTCTTTATCCAACATAATGACCCTTCTCACGATCCCTCATGTCACTGTCACCAGCTAGCCAGGCAACTCCTTTCACAAACTATTTTTCTTGAATACAGCCACTGCATTCATACTTTGTTGGTCCCAAAGATCATAATTTTGCGAACCAGCGTTCTGCAATCAATTAAACGCCGATCCCAGGACGAGCCCCCCAGAATCTGTTACAGACCCCATTTAGGAGGCCAGTAAGCAGATTAAATGTTACCTGTTAAAACAGAAAATAATGAGGAGAATAGGTGTGTACTTCACAGAATCTTCAATGGTTATAAGGTAAAACAAAATTGCTCCACCCATGATCTCCCACAATCCTTCAGGATCATAAGTCCATGTCAAAATAAGAGCCCCATGCTCTCACAACAGAGAGTTGCATTTTCATAGTAAATTATTACAAAATAGGAGTCCTATGCTCTCACAACAGAGAGTTGCATTTTCATAAAAAATAATTACAAGCACCAGGGGTTACATTTAATGTTCCTTTAACCCCTTGAGTGCTGACGACGTCTCTGAGCCGTTGCAGAGTCTCCTACTCAGATGCTAACGACGGCTCAGAGCCGTCGCTAGCACTCTCCCACTTTGAGGGAGATCTGGGGGCTTACGCGTTTCAGCAATTAAGCTGTACTCATAGCTCAGTGTGAGCTATGAGTACGTCTTAATTGCTGAAATGCGTAAGCTTAATGATGTGCTAAGGGCATATGTTTTTCTAATGTTTCTCTAATTTTGTTCCTGTTTTAATGAGGGCTTAATTAAGCTGAATAAAGAACATTGTTTTACTGCTACTCCTGACTTTTTTTCTTTTGATATTGCTTGGGCCGATACAGAGTTTGTAGCAGTACATTATCCCTGCAAGGTGGATTCTGGCATGGTCAGCGTTTGTAGTCTACTGGGATTGACTTACACTGCAGAGCTGATTCTGGTCTCCATTACCGCTTACCCAAAAGAAGCCGGCGACACCGGATGACGTCACAGCAGGAGCGTTTGTGAGTGAAGCGGCAGACAGTTGTAAGTGGGTGCATGCAAGGCTTGTGGGAGCGGTGGACTCCGAGCTTTAGTTTTCATGGACCGCAGCTAGCCTAGGAGAGAGTTCTCCCGAACGGCTAGTGGTCAGCCAGAGCTTCCGACATGAGCAGTGAAGAAGGGGTAAGTGGAGAGACGCATAGCCTGCTTTTCTTCAACAAATATTCATCCTTGAGACACAGAACTTGGTTTCCAACTTAACAAACGACTGGGGAACTGTACTTATTAGGATCGTTTCTCTCTGAGGGGCAATATTGTATTGGATTGCAAAATGGAAGTGGCTAGGAACAAAAACATCCAAGCTGTGAAGTGACCATGTAAACATACAGAGCAGGGCTGGCGAGTGCTGATGATAGCGCACCTGTCATCTGTTGCATCACTTACTACGGAGTTCCAAACTACCAGCACAAGAACTGTGTGTCAGGAGCTTTGTGAAATAGGTTTCCATGGCTGAGCATCTGTACACAAGTCTCACATCAACATGCGCAATGCCAATCATCTGCTGGAGTGGTGTAAAGCATTCAGCTACTTGACTCTGGAGCAGTGGAAACATGATCTCTGGAGTGATAAATCACACTCCATTATCTGGCAGTCTGATGGAAGAATCTAGGAGTTGTGGATGTCAGGAGAACTCTACATACTGGAATACATAGTGCCTACTGTAAAATGTTGTGGAGAAGGGATAATGGTCTGGGACTGTTTTTCAGGATTTGAGCTATGCCCCTTAGTTCCAGTAAAGGGTCATCTTAATGCTACAGGATACAAAGACATTTTAAACTATTGGGTGTTTCCAAGTTTGTTGCAACCATTTGGGGAAGGTTCTTTCCTGTTCCAGCATGACTGTGCCCCTAGGCACAAAGTGAGGTCCATGAAGACATGGTTTGATGAGTTTTGTGTAGAGGAACTCAAGTGGCCTGCACAGAGAACTGACCTTAACCTCACTGAAATGGAATGCTGATTGCAAGCTAGAAATTCTTATACAACATCAATGTCTGACCTCACAAATGTTTTTTTTTGCTCAATAGGTATAAATTCCCACAGACACACTCCAAAATCTTGTGAAAATCAAGAAGAGCAGATGTTATAGTCACAAAGGGGAGGGGAGTAACTCCATATTTATGTGCATGGTTTTGAAATGGGATTAAAACAATATCATAGGGCCAATTCTATAAAATTTGCAGGTCTAAATATGGCTTTCCACGCCAACACTTGCAGGTACATCCCTCATGGAATTCTATTAAAAAAGGGGCTTTCCCTGTGAGTGGTGAACACCTGAATATACAATTACACTTTGTATTTTGTATAATTTCTTTGTGTTTTTTGCAGTGTTCTTACATTACGACTTACGCTATGCATATTTAATACGATTTATTCCTGTGTAATTTACATACAAATTTTACATTTCTGATTTCAATCGGCCACTAGCAGGGGGTGTCAATCAACCCGATTGTATCTGATCGGGTTGATTGCTGTCCGCCGCTCAGAGCAGGTGGACGAGTTAAGGAGCAGCGGTCTTAAGACCGCTGCTTCTTAACTCCTGTTTCTGGCGAGCCTGAAGGCTTGCGCGGAAACAAGGGGAACAGAGGCCGTTCGGCCCTTGTTAAATTGGCCCCTTGGTGAGCAATTGTGTTACGATTTTTGATGCATCTTAACAATACAATTTTTTCCTGCGTATTTTTGTGTGCATGGTTCAATTATTTGTTTTGTATGATTTCTAAATTACAAATGTAATAGTGCACTTGTGTAATGCTCCTTAGCGAGACCTCCTGTTTTCAGGGTAAAAAGTGGCTTTATAGAATTTCACCACAGAAATAGAAGGGTATTCTTGTAGAATTTCACCAGCCCAGAGAACTTAATAGAATCAGCTACCAGATGAGTGATGGTCAGGTGTCCACATTCCACAGACTTTTGGCCATATAGTGTTATAAATGTTATTTTAGGTGATACATTTAAAGGATCAACTTAAATATTCTTCATAGATTAAATACAAACCAATTATCTGTTTGTACTTATTTGAGTGAGTAGAGGAACACTATTGAGGATATATTATAATAACATTATCTAGGACCACTATACAATTTTGTTCATTGTCCTAAACTGTCATCAGTCTATAATTTTATTGCAGCTAGTGTGTGATATACAGCAAGGCACCTTCTGTGAATGTACACATATTTTCTGAGGTGATTATATGTATACTTCTCAACATTACCCGGAGACTTCATGGAATGCAGGAGGTTAAAAAGGGCTCATCTTTGTAGAATCAAGGATTGATCATGGGCAGACTGTGGTCGTATCTAGATGATCCGTGGGCGTGGCTAAACCAGGATAATAAGCCAGATCTCACAACCTGTGACAATCCCACAGGATGCCGTATGGTTTAGAGGTATAAATATAGGTCAAGCCCATATATTTTGTTGCTTATTCAAAACGAAATGCAAGAATCAAGGCGGCCTGTATTACTTATTGATCCATATTGTAATTGTGTTACTGGATGTGAAGTATATGCACTAAATGCTATCACAATATGAAAAATGTTTATCATATAAATATTAAAATGAGTGGCTTTTGCCACAATTTTATACATTTGGGTGTATTATTATTATGATTACTAACTTTTCACATTTTTGGGTTAGTAAAGTTTGTTTTAATGTGTTGTTTTTTTTTAAAAAAAAGATGGCCTAGAGATAGTATGAATAATCCTTGTTGGAAAAATATTGTTAGATCAGGTTCCCCACGTGTGAAATATATGCACCAACTGCAACCACAATGTGAAAAATGTTTATCATACAGATATTACATTTGAATTTTTTCTTAAATTTCACATATTTGATTATTATTTTTGTCATGATGACTGAGTGTTCATAATTTTTGTTAAATAAAGCTAGTTAAAGCAAATTAACTTGAATGAGTTTTTTTAAAGTCCCTAGATATTCAAAGCTACGATTAATAATCCTTTTTGCCAGCATACTGTTTAGTGGAATTTAATCGACCTCTTCACTAAGTGGCCTTAAACTTAATTTCTGTCTCACTGGTGTTGAAGGAAAACTGTTTTCCACGTAGATAAAATGTTTCTTAAAGAGCTTTTACACCAAACAGGAAATTTTTATATTGCTGCCAGGTTCCTGTGCCCCGTTATCACTCGGCAGAACTGCCCAGAGGCTGTTTACGTATAAGATAATATATCAAATGCGCATATGGATATTTCCACTGACTTGACAAATCGAAACCTGCCCATCTTGCATTAATAAAAAAACACATGTTGAACAATTATTATGTACCATTTAACTCAGAAAAGAATGCAAACCACATAGGTTCTTGTAAGCAATTAAACATCTGAAGAAACATTTTATTAATTTCCACTGGTGCAAGCTGTTAATTTGAGAAGAACACTGTGTAAAATGTGTTGTTTACAGACAAGCACGATTCTCGAAAAAAAGATATGGTTCTCAGAAAGTCTTAGTGAAGCTTGAAATATTATGACAAAGTGCTAGGCTATTTTTGTCATTAAAAAAATATCTTAGGTTCTGTAGTAGATTTTTAACTAGTTCCTTTGTTGTACTTTTTTTTTGTAATGCCATTTAATTTTAATCTACATGTATCCATGTAAGTGATGTAGGCACAAGCTCTCATGCACACCAATTGTCATATCCTTAAGGGTAAAACTTTCTATACCTCCCCCCACTAGGTGATAAACATTAACCATACCAACACAATTCCCAAAATAATCACTCAGACACCAGTTATGGGAGGAAAAAAATCTTCCCCCTCCGAGGACAGGGGTTGCATTTATTTAATACAATAACATATTAACTTAAATAACTCAACTAACTTAACGGTTGCCAGCAAGATCTCCCCTGTCCTACAACTCCTAAGTAAGGGGTGCAACCGCCCTAAAGGAATGGGGGCACTCCCATTCCGTCAGCATGGTGGGCTTATCATTAAGGATTGTGCAGGGAGCCACCAAGCACTAGCCCTGACGGCTAGCATTGAATTTGCTCGAAGTGTCCCCCTCCTCTTTCACCCCCCAGGTTAAGCCCACTGCTGATTTATCGCACCCCGCTGCTGCCACCCAAAGAGGACAAGGGACTCTTGCCACCATCAAACACATAGGGAAGCCAGGGAACAATGTATATTGTCCAAGAATAAATCTGTACCCATATCTGAAAGGTGGTCCTCATCTCCACGGGAAGGTCCTGGGCAGTCAATTCTGATGTTATCATGGGTGATTACCTCTCCTCCGGCCGCTACCATGGCCCTACCTACATCCCTGTTTTGCTTCCTCATCACCCTGAATCTTGCCTTATGGGAACTCATGTGTTTCCATACATTACGGGAAATAATATAAGACCAAATCAACTTTACCTCGGGGAACTGAGCTAACAATCACCGATTATCTGCCAACATAATGCTAGCTAGATCGCCCATGGGCATAGTCCCAATATCGTTTCCACCTAATTGCAGAACAATCACATGGGGATGGCCCCACCTCCTTCTGGCCCGGCAAGTCCGACCAACGCACTTTTCCCAGCCATCGAATAAAAAGTCTTTGCCCAGGCACACCCAACTGCAAGCCTCCTGTACTGGACGCAGCGTGCAGTGCAGCCCATATAAGAATGCCCCAAAATCCATGCCCTCTTGCACGGTTGATTCACACCTGGAACAACAGAAGAAATAAACCCTGGATTTCCAAACAAACAATAAACAACAGTAATAAACCACAGAACTCTACTACCTCAGACGTCCCCTTGTTTCAAAGGCCTGATATACTTTTTAAATCTGGCTTATGTCCACCTGCCCAAAGCGTTAATTTCCCCTTCTGAAGACCCAGACAAAGCCGTATCCATGGCGGCTCCGATTCAAAATAATTGGGGAGCTACCACTGAAGTATTCCACCCCAAGCTCAGCACCACCCTGGTCAACAATACCCTAAATTGAAACCTAGAATGTAAAGATGTAATAGAAACACGTCTTCACCCCAGGCCTAAGTTCCAGAAACCACTGGCACAGGCTGACCGGGCAAATAGATGGCTCCAAAGCAAATTGAGCCATCTACCCATACCCAGTTGATCAGTTTTGGAGCGTGCCACCAGCACCATAACCGCCTTATGACCTAGAAGCAGTGCTGACCATTCTGAATGCTTCAATGGTGCTACCAGCTCACTAACTCGCAGGGTAGCAAAATATGCCAGGGAAAAAGCTGTAGCAAAGAGGACGACCTCGTACTTCGAACTACATATCGTAGGCAGAGCCCTAATCATAAGTCCTAGCCTACTCCTCATGACAGGTTCCCTGATATCTTTAGTAGCACCCCACAAGCTATGTGCTCCCTTAAGTGCTGTCCTGGCTAAGAAGGATTTAGAAACATCAGGAACCCCGCACAGCTTGGTAAAGAAAGAGATAGCTGCCGATTGCGCCTGGCTTAAGGCTCCTTTTGTGCAAGCACACGATCCACTGCAAGAAGCTGTGTATTCGGGGATCTCCACAATTACCCCATAGAGGACAGGAAAGATTGCCATTCACCCCAGTACCTGCAGTATTATAGCCAAGTCCTAGTAGCTAGCGACCCCTGAAGTAACCTTAATGCAGTTCCCCAGAACTCACCAATTGCCAGAGATAAGTTCCAGAAACCACTGGCACAGGCTGACCGGGCAAATAGATGGCTCCAAAGGAAATTGAGCCATCTACCCTTACCCAGTTGAACACTTTTGGAGCGTGCCACCAGCACCATAATACCTTCCCTTTCTAACCTAATATGACCTAGAAGCAGCGCTGACCATGCTGAATGCTTTGATGGTGCTACCAGCTCACTAACTCGCAGGGCAGCAAAATATGCCAGGGAAAAAGCTGTAGCAAAGAGGAAGACCTTGTACTCCGAACTACATATTGTAGGCAGAGCCCTAATCATAAGTCCTAGCCTACTCCTCATGACAGGTTCACTGATATCTTTAGTAGCACCCCACAACCTATGTGCTCCCTTAAGTGCTGCCCTGGCTAAGAACGATTTAGAAACATCAGGAACCCCGTACAGCTTGGTAAAGAAAGAGATAGCAGCCACTCGGCTGCCAATTGCACCTGGCTTAAGGCTCCCTTTGTGCAAGCACGCGATCCACTGCAAGAAGCTGTGTGTATTTGGGGATCTCCACAATTACCCCATAGAGGACAGGAAAAATTGCCATTCACCCCAGTATTCACCCCAGTACCTGCGGTATTATAGCCAAGCCCTAGTAGCCAGCGACCCCTGAAGTAACCTTAATGCAGTTCCCCAGAACTCACCAAAAAGCAAAAGAAACTCATTGGCAAGCAGCGGTCCACATAATACAGTCTCTAAAACATGCACCCCAACAAGAAGAAACTCTTGGGATGACTGGGAAGAAGATAAATAGCAGATTTGATCTCGCCATCTCCACCTCGGGACCTAGACTTTGTGTGACCTCTAGAGCAGACTAAAAAGACTGATAAGGGACAGGCATGTCCGCTTCATTGAGAGAGTCATTTACTGACGCTCCCTCTGGATGAGACAGGTGCTGTATTAGCCTAAACTTCCCTAGATCCTTCTTAGGCACTACCCCAAGGGGATATATCACTAAATTACCCAACCGAAGGGAGATGAAGGGACCAGTCATTCATCCTAATGCTACCTCCTTAGCTATATTCTCTTCAACAGCCTGAGGATGCTCGTTGGCCGATTTTAGGTTACGCACTGTTAGGGGAGGGGACACGGGACGTCTGATCGGAATGTGGAATCCAAATCATAACCCCGATCTCAGGAACTTCACTGCATTCCTGTCAGGGTAGGCCCTTAGCAGATTACAAATTTCCAGTAAAAGCTGGCCTATATTGCACCCTACTCCCGACTAACTCCCTATGCCTGGTGCAATCTGCGCCTGCACGCGCCCCTCAGCAATAGATGAATATGTATCGAAAAAGACACTGGAAACTTTTCTCACACTGCTTGTCTTGAAAACACCAACATTCTCTACCCCCAATCTCCTAAACTGCCTTCCCTGAATTGTACAGGCCTAGCTGGCGGAACTACTGAGCTCTCTTTAGGCCTGACCATAAATCCATTTCTTTCCGTCTGAAATGGAGTATCATATTAGCTTCTAATCTACGCCTAAAATCAGCGTCATATTGATGCCAATCTACGCCTTTACCCCTGGCATGGATGTCATTGATGACTTCCATATACTTCAGCATGTTAAGAGAGTGCTGAGGATGAGATTCTAGGTAGCATGAACCTAACACTCAGAAGCATTTCATCCATTCCTCATAAGTTTCAGGTCTCTTCGCTTTCTTGTTCCCTGTCCCATCCTCAGACATCCCTTTCATATGGTGAGCTACTCCGGATAGTTCTAAAATCTTAACATATCTTCCCTTCTTTATTCTCCTAGCTATTCGAGGCTTAAGGTGGGCGTGCAGTGAGTGAACAATGCACGGATAAGTGTCTGCAGTGCTTTATACAAGGGCCCTAGCAGAACCCGTCTGAATCTCTGGTTGTGCTGCTGCTTTAATCCAGTGGAACTGTCAGAGTCCCCTGCAGAATAACTATCCTCATCCCTAGCGTGTGGTGCAAGCAAGGACTCACCAGTTCCTGCTGCAGCTGCGCCTCCAGAAGTCCCGGGTATCGCCACTAATGGTGCAGGCCTGAGGGTATGGAATGCTAAACTTTCTGGTGTTGTTGCCATTGCCACAGGAGGAGCTTGTGACTGCCTGGGGGGCGGGTCTGCCATGGACGCGGAAGCTGCAGTAGCCATGGAAACCTGTGGAACAAAAGTTTAAGTGGGGGCATCACAGGAATCAAAGATGAGACCCACAGTCCCTTGATCCTGACTCCCCAGCCCACTGACACCCTGAGTACCAGATACACCTCTAGCTAACAACCTTTTGCGCAAACTTGCCATGATATTCATGTATCCAGTCTTACTAGCAATGCCCCTACTTCCAGGTATTAATTCCTGAGACCTTATGCTTCTTGTTTTAGTAACACCCTTCTGAGACACTTTGAATTCTTTAGAACTAACACCACCCCGCCCTCTTCTACCAACTACTTCCTGCCTGCAGTCACTAATACATATGCTCTGAAACTTCTCCCCCTAGCTAATACACCTACACAGACACCTAGCAGTTCAGTCAAAAGTTAACCCTTAAGTTGCTGCATGCTTAATCAGCCCTCCACTTTCCTTTTCATTCCCTTGATACATTTTCCAGTAAATGGCTGTACAATAGATGCAGTAATTGTTAAAGGGACAATTTTCTCCCCTTTAAAGGGCCAGTCAAGCCCAAAATAAACTTTCATGATTCAGATAGGGCGTATAATTTTAAACACATTTTCCAATTTACTTTCATCACTAATTTTGCCTTGCTCTCTTGGTATGCTTAGTTGAAAGCTAAACCTAGGTAGGCTCATATGCTAATTTCTTAGACCTTGAAGGCTGCCTTTTTTTTAGCACTAGAGGGCGATAGTTCACGCATGTAAGTTACCTAGTAGTAAGCACTGATTGGCTAATATGCAAGTCTGTCAAAAGAACTGAAATAAGGAGGCAGTTTGAGGAGGCTTAGATACAAGCTAATTACGGAGGTAAAAAGTGTATTGTTATAACTGTGTTGATTATGCAAAACTGGGGAATGGGTAATAAAGGTATTTATCTTTTTAAACAAAAAAAATTCTGGTGTTGACAATCCCTTTAATGTGTTTTCAGTGATCCATGTTACCCTTTGGAGTGTATTAAATTGTTTACAAACAGCTCCTTTACCTTCACAGAAATTTTCAGTACTGTAATACTGGCTATTTTAATGATATAACAGCTGAAATCAACCTTCCAGTGGGGGTGGCAGAAAGATAATCCAGCCCAGTGGAAAGGTTATACATGTAGCTGCTTTGAATACATTGAAAGCTTATTAGCTGCTTACCTTGTCCTTTTAACCCCTTAATGACAATAACATACCATGTACAGCGCAGAACTCGTCATTGCAGCAAGACCATGCTATATCTACATGCTGCAATGCCTGAGGCATGCAAGTCCCACACTAACACCCCTATTTATTGTACACCCATAACGCACAATAAATAACTAGCCATTACATTTAGCGCTCCGAAAATGAACCAGAAATCAGATCTCTGGTTAATTTTCTAAATCGCCCCAAATTGTGTTTGTTTTATTCTTATTTTTTTAAATATAACTGCACAAAGCAGTTGTTAGGGGTTAAAAAGTGTTGTGTGTGGGGCACTCTGTGTTTCCTGTAACTATATACCCATACACCAATAAAAACAATAAAAAAACTTTAAATGTTCACAATAAATACAAATAAAAGTGCCTTAGACTTGCAAGCGTATCAAAGGATCACTTCCTTCTTCATCAGAGGGTTCAAGCCGAGGGTTCCAAGGAGTCCTATATATTGGGGATGGCAGCAAGCCTCCAGAAGTCCTAAGGGTAAAAGCAGGAATGATTCAGCCCTCTGAGGTTTGATAATTATATTCTCTTAGTTGCTATTAGCGACCGCAAAGTTTTTCAACAAAGTTTTTCAACAAAGGACTCTCTAGTCGCATTAAGCGACCGCAAAGGTTTTTTGCCAGCATAAAGGATCCTCTAGTTGTTATACACGACTGCCAAGTTTTTCAATTCAAAGGATCCCTCAGTTGCTACTAGCAACCACAGATGCCAACTATAATATAATATCCTTAGTCGCTATATAGCGACCTCAAAGTTTCTCAGCACAGCATTATCAGTCTTGATGGTCTTTACCATCTATCACTCTCATGTGTGAAGAAAGAATACTAGTCACACACTGTGACCGCAAAGATCTCTTACATTTCCCCCAGGACCTCCTTTTTTTAACTAAGGAATAGGGGCTGCTACGAAAAATACTGAACGTCAAATACAAACGTGACGTCAGAGGGGTCACGCAAGAGCCGCATAAAAAGCCGCCTACACCACCAGTCGGTAACTCCAAGCCGCAAACAAATGGTGAGCATTGTTTCTCACTAACACGCTCATTTGCTTCTCCTCACTGAATACGGCCAAACACCCTCTATCGTCACTGGCAACTAAGGAAATCTCCTTGCTTATCTTGGATTGAGACATTTTAAAGCGCAAGTACTGAGTGCTTTATTTTAAAAAGTTTTAAGCTGCTATTTGTTTGAGGGAGACGTCCCTCTTTTTTAGTATAACTATATTTTAGGAATTGTGTTCGTTTAATTTGCACATTACTCTTAAAGAGATTATGTTTTAAATAAATTGATATATTGATATATTCATTTGATATTGATACATTATTTGCCACTTAAATTTACCTCTTTGTATCGGACATATATCTCCATAGTGTCATTCCTTCCGATTGATATAATCTTAGTTTACTATACATTCGGATTATCACTTATATTTTTTCCTACGGATTAATTATATACACCTATTTCATTATACCACCTGCTATATATTTTTTGGGTTTTAAAGTATTGGATGTGATTATACATTTGGCCACTACATATTAACACCCTTGCTTTTAGCGCTTAACTTTCTTTGTATATAGCTTGTTGCACCTTTTGTTTTCTTGGAGGGGAATTCACAAGTTAAGCTGGGTTAACACATCCTCTAGCGCTTATAATTTCTTTTTTCCTTGGACATTTATCATTGCACCAGCAGTTCTTGTGAACTGCTGGTGTAATGCTGCCCCCTGCAGATTCGCGGCAGATCGCAGCCCCCTGCAGATTCACAGCCTGTCCATGGAAACAGGGGCATCAAGCTCTGTTCAGCAGCCAATAGGATGAGAGCAAGTGAAATCTTATTGGCTGGTGAACAGCCTATAGGATGAAAGCAAGTGAAATCCTTTTGGCTCTTCACTAGCCAATAAGATTTTACTTGCTCTAATCCTATTGGCCAATGTGAAAATGTCAGCCAAAAGGAATGCAAGGTACCCCAATAAATATGGATTACCTTGGATTTAATCATCAGTGTGCGACGGACGATCGCGTGAAGAGGAACCTCCGCGCCACTGAGTAGCACCGCCGCCGGGTACCACCGCTAAGGACCATTGCCGCCAAGAACCATCGCCACCTCCAGGGATCGCCACATCTGGAAACACCGCTCCACATCTCCAATCCGCGCCGCCTTCGCTGTGGATGAAAAAGATGAACCTGCCTGGAAGAAGATCTTCTCCTCTGGACTTCAGGACCTGTGAGTATCTATTTGGGGCTTTAGTGTTAGTTAGTTAGTTTTTTTTAATGTTTTTTTTTATTTTTAAATTAGGATTTTTTGGGCTAAATGCCCTTTTAAGGGCAGTGCAAAAGAGCTAAATGCCCTTTTAAGAGCAAAGCCCATACAAATGCCCTTTTCAGGGCAATGAGTAGGTTTTTTTAGTGTTAGGTTTTTTTATTTTGGGGGGTTTGGTGGGTGGGGGGATTACTGTTACGGGGGGACTTAGACTTTTTTCTTCTGCAAAAGAGCTGTTTATCTTGGGGCAATGCCCTGCAAAAAGCCCTTTAAAGGGCTACTGGCAGTTTATTCTTAGATTAGGGGGTGTTTTTATTTTGGGGGGGGCTTTTTTTGTTTTTGTAATCATAGTTATTTTTTTTGTAAACTTAGATTTTTTTAAAGTAAATACGGGGTTAATTTAGGGGTTGTTAGGTTAGGGGGTTCAATATTTAAGTTATTTATTTACCTTGTGGGGTTGGCGGTGTAGGAGTTAAAAATTAAATTAGTTGACTGCGTTCGTGGTGGATGGGGGTTTAAGGGTTAATAATTTTTTATTAAAACTTAGTGCCGGCAATTAGGTTTTTTGTTTAATACTTGATGCGGGCGGTTAGTTTTTTTTTTTAATACTTGATGCTGCCGGTTATTTATTTATTTTTAAATACTTGATGCCGGCGGTTAGTTTTTGTTTGTTTTTTAATAGTTGATGCGGGCATTTTTTTGTTTTTTTTAATATACTTGATGCGGGTGATTAGTTTTTGCTTTTGTAATGCTCCGTTTGCCTTCGTTGCATCCCGGTGGATTCTTAAAATGGCAGGGTGGTGGATTTTCGGAATCCACCTGGATTCGCTTTGCTGCATCCAGGTGAATTCTTTTGGCCTCGCGCTGCCTACATTCCGTTGAGGATGCCTGCGTAATTACTGACAGCGACGGACATTACAAACACAATTATAGTATAGATTAATACATCATGTCACTATTGTTCATGACTAATGCTAAGGCAAGATGAAACGAGTAAGACTGCCGCCTGTAGGTCCTAAACTATGAATTAATTGATGGATTGCTGATTTGCATTTTAAAATTTATAATAAAGTTTAAGTTTTTATAAAAATCCATCTCTGTATCTTTAAGAATAAAGCTTTGAAACCCCTGCTCTTCTTTTAACTGAATAGTATATTACTAAAGAAAAACAAGTAAGTTCTGCCCAAGCGTCTAAACCCAGCGTGTATGTACAGTATATACTGTTACTTCCATTATACTCCATCTTTAGCAGCAGCGGCGTCACTAGGGTTGGTGTCACCCGGTGCGGTAAGTTATGGTGTCACCCCCCCCCCCCAGAAAGCAGACACACACAAAAACACAGGCAAACACACATACAAACACTCAGACACACTTAAAACATACTCAGATGCACACACAAACACTCGGAAACACACTCAGACACACACACAAAAACACACACACAAAAACACTGAGACACACACACACACACAAAAACACTGAGACACACACACACAAAAACTCAGACACACACATACAAAATATGTAAACTGCACTGCATTAATTATAAAGCTCATGCCTAGAGCTGCTCCCTGGCTCAGCAGAGCATCAAATGAAAGATAAACAGAGCACTGTAAAAATAAATCACTAAAGAAAAGTTTTAGGTGCAAACTATGAAAATTCTGCTCTCTGACTCTGTTCCAAGTCTGTCAGTGCACAGCCCCGGGCCGCGTGCCTACCGCTTCTTATGGCCAATCACCTCTGCACTCTGCCCACCCCCAGACCCCCGCCTGCCCTCCTACCTGTTCAGTGTGCACTTAGTGTACCGTAACCGTAATGGTCTGGTGGGCATCATGCGTGGCTCCTTCACTTTAAAGACAGTGTCAAACAGTCATGCGGTCAGGTGCCAGGCATCCCCTCATGATTTGCCAGTTCCCGTTTAGAGAGACAGCACAGCAGTGAGTGACTCCACTGCTCCACATGTCACTGAGCAGTGAGCACAGATAGGCAGGCAGGTTTAGGCTAGCAGCGCAACTTTGCAAGGCCCACGGCATGCCCACAACATTCATAGTGAAATTGGGCAGGGGAGAAGCAAAGTACAAACAAGCAAAAGCAGCTGGGAAAACTATTTGTTGAAATTGCAGCACTGGCTCAAGGGGCAAAAAAATTGTGTGTCTACATCTTCCCCAGTCCCACCAATGTTCACAAATGCCAGCCCCTCTAATAAAAAAAAATCTATACATCTCAACATTGTATTTCTTTGAATTTCAATAAAATTAAAAAAAAAAAAAACATTTTTTGGTGTCACCCCCTGGTGGGTGTCACCCGGGTGCGGCCCGCCCCCCCCCTAGTGACGCCACTGTTTAGCAGCATGTTTATCATTACATAATGTTCTGCTTCTCTGTCATTCTCATTGGTTAAATTTTAACAATGGTTTAGTGAGTTCATCTTTAATCATCTTTTTCTTATCAGCAAAGCTATAATAATAAATCTCTGCTTTTGAATATCCCATAGCAAGTTGTACTTTTTATCAATGTGTTTAGTTCTGGGGTTTATCCACTCAGTCTGTGCCAATCTTTTTTTGAGTGATTGTTTGTTAGTTTTTAGAATTGACAAATGATTTGACACATACAGTTCAGTGGTTAAAGGACCACTCAATGCAGTAGAATTACATCATTAACAAGCACATAATAAAAGACAATGCAATAGTACTTACTCTAAATATCCCCTTGTATCATGTGACAGACATCAGCCAATCACAGACTAGAATACGTATACCCTGTGAGCTTGTGCACATGCTCAGAAGGATCTTGTTCCTCAGAAAGTGTGAATATAAAAAGACTGAGCAAAATTTGATAATGGAAGGGAATTGGAAAGTGTCTTAAAACTGCATCCTCTTTCTGAATCATAAAAGTTTATTTTGACTTGAGTGTCCCTTTAATAGTAATTGACATATTCATGTTGCTTCCTGATGTGCGTGTGTTGCTGGTATGTTCTCTGCTACAATTGAATAGGGTATTTACTTTCAGCTGTGCTAGCTGATGGCTCCTACACCATGATGAACAATGTAGGAGTTTGTGACGAGCACTATTTCCAATGGGGGTGAGTTGCATCTAATGTCATTTCTATGGAACCCCACTGTTTGCAGAAAAAGAGCATGAAAATATATCAATAACAATAGCATTGTAAGCAGAACCATCCTACTGTAGTTGTCCCCAGCGGCTTCATGTCTCTTTATGTCTTCACTGACGCAATAATACCACTGTCAGCTTGCTGAATACTCATGTCACATATGTGTGTATGCTGCTGAAACAGCAATAACTTCTGCTCCTGGAAGTACATTGCAAAAGATGTTTCTGTTTAAAAGTGAAATGGACTCATGCACATTACACTTGGGATCCTGAAGTGACTATTGAAGTATGCCCATCATGCCAAGATACCAATGGCATTCATATGGTTAATGAGTGTTGAGGATAGATTCTGATTACAATAGGTTGATATCACACATGTAAATAAGTTTACAGAGCTTCTGCAGATCCTCCCTGTCTCAACATCTCTGCCTGTTAAATACCTCTTACATGTCATGCATTACCAATAGGATTGCCAGGTGTCCAGTATTTAACCGCACAGACCAGTATTTAACCGCACAGACCAGTATTTCAGCCATCTGTCCATTAAAATCTTCGCAAAAATACTGGATACTTAAAGGGACATGAAACCCAAAATGTTTCTTTCATGATTCAGATAGAGAATACAATTTTAAACAACTTTCTAATTTACTTCTATTATCTCATTTGTTTAATTCTCTTGGTATTATTTGTTGAAGGAGCAGCAATGGTTTCTAAATGAACACACGGGTGAGCCAATGACAATAGGAATATATATATATATATATATATATGCAGCCACCAATCAGCAGCTAAAACCTAGGTTCTTTGCTAATCCTGAGCTTGCCAAGATAAACTTTTCAGCAAAGGATAACAAGAGAAGGATGCAAATTAAATAATAGAAGTACATTGGAAAGTTGTTTAAAATTGTATTCTATATCTGAACCATGACATTTTTCAGGTTTCGTGTCCCTTTAAATTTCCAGTATTTTAAAGTCCATGCGTGTTAACAAAAAATAATAGGCCTCCTAGGCATAAATACATTACAAATATGGAGCAGAAAGAAGTGAAGGGCTCTCAAGGGGTCAAATTACTTCTGCTTATATATGTTACTGGCAGCCAAAGTGGTAAAATGATATGCTCTGTATGTTACTGGCTGCTAAGGGTAAAATTACTGTTCAGTTGTGAAAAATACACATCATGAGATCAAGAGTGGGGGTTATGATAAAGCTTTTAGGGGGGCATTGTGTGACTCCAGCTACTATTGTGCCCAGTCAGTGGGAGATTGTCCAGTAATTTTGTGTAAGGCAGCTGGTAACCCTAGTTAATGAACAAAGCGAGGAGTGTCAATCAGCGGGATCGTATATGATCGGGAGGATTGATGTCCGCAGCCTCAGAGCAGGCGGACAAGTTATGAAGCAACGGTCTTTAGACCGCTGCTTCATAACTGCTGTTCCCGGCAAACATTCAGAGCTTGATAATTCGGCCCCTCTGTCTCTAGTTTATGAGTGTCTTCATAAAGGGCAAATCAGTGAATGCTGCCTGGCTGATAAACTGCCTAGTAGCTGTAATCACAGCATTCTCTGCTGGCTCTCATTATGACTAACACTGCTATAAATCACAGCTTACACCAATAGATCATTCTTACACTACATTAAAATAACACAGCAATGCAATTTCCCCAATAAGCTACACAACAAGGAATTATTTTATTGTAGAATGAAGAAAACATATTTATTTATTTTACACTTCCTGTCCTTACCATTACTACTGCCGGTACTGCTCCATAGCTCCATCACTGTATCAGTAGTATAATTCATCATTATTTACCTGTGACCCTGCTTTTTGTTCCCTACATTTAATGAAATATTCTTCCCTGAGGTACATTGCAGGCTCTCTAGATATATTTAAAAACTATCAATGGTGTTTAATTTATTTATAAGCCCCAAGCAGGTCAGCTACTGGGCAGAACACAGCAGGTGAGCCAATCAGGAGCTTCAGTTGCATATAGCCAATTGTCACTGGAGTTATTCTGCTTAGTAGCTTGATGCTACTGTGCAGGACTTGATCAGTGTACTTAAAGGGACAGTAAAGTTAAAATTAATTGTTATTCAGATAATGGGGCCGATTTATCAAGCTCCGTATGGAACTTGATGCGCCTTTTGGCTCACCGGAAACAGTAGTTATAAAGCAGCGGTCTAAAGGCCACTACTCCATAACTTGTCCGCCTGCACTGAGGCCGCGGACAGAAATCAACCCAATCAAATACGATCGGGTTAATTGACACCCCCGGCTAGTGGCCGATTGGTCGCGAATTTGTGGACGGTATTGCACCAGCAGTTCACAAGAACTGCTGGTGCAATGATAAATGCCGACGGCGTATGCTGTCAGCATTTATCGATGTGCAGCGGACATGATAGGCTACATCGTATCATGTCTGCTCCCACAATGATAAATCTACCCCATATCCTTTGTTGAAAGGCGCATGTCTAGTTGGACAGAGCTGCAGTGGGAAGGGAGGAGCCATGGGTATGTCATCGGCAGGGTGGGTGTGTTGTGGGTGGGGTTGGAATAAGGACATGTCATGGGTGGAGCTGGGCAGTCTAGAAATTGGGGCGTTTGCCCTAATGGGGGAGGTACAACTAAATTATTATGCCCTAACAAATCAGCACATCCTACTATGCTATTAAAATGCTGGCTCATAAAGCAGTGATGCTCCAGACTAATTTGCAAAAGCCTCTGAAGCAGTAGCTGATACGTGAAATTGCTTCAGACAAGAAGAAGTAATTACAGTAATAACATCTAAGAATGCCTGGCCGGGATATGTATATAACTATTCTTTAGATAGGAATATGTTCAGACTAGCTGGGATTTCTGGTCGCTGTCATGCTATGTTTTCATTTTATTATTGATTTCTTTGTGTGTTTGTTGATGTGTGTAGTGTTGAGTACATGATTAACTAGGGTGACCATATTGCCGCTTTAAAAAGGGACCCATATGAAAAATACATATGTCAGGGTTCTTATACAAAACATTTATTTAAACATCCATGAATACAGCCCTGACATTTGCATTTTTCATATGCGTCCCTTTTAAAGGCGGCAATATGCTCACCCTATGATTAACAGGTATATATGCTTATGCAATCAGTATATTAGACACTACAAATTGATACAGGATGAGAAGGGATTTGCAGAAAAGCTTACAATCTAGAGGCTTAGGGGCTAAAGAGAATAGAAGGGTTGCTAGTCTGAGGCTGGTGTATGTTTCTAAATACACTGTCATGAACAACCAAGAACTACAAATGTCCCATGCAGCAGATGCACCAGATCTGTAACACTCGGCTATAGTAAAATTTACATGCTGGATGCAGTGACCTACACAATTAACCTATATAGACCATTATCCTTGAACTAGATCCTCTTTACTTCCTGTGGTGTGGAAACTCTCTCTCCCCCTTCTATTGATAGGGTTTAAATGAGAGCTTAGCTTCAAAAGAACAAGTTGAAATCCATAGCTGCACTAAAAAAAAAGTCTGCCCCAGACCTTTCATTAAAGCACGGAGCAAAGGTTTCCTTCCTGAGTTAATGACACTGGAAGTCATAGAAAGGGCTGCCTGCCACATGGGGCCATAAAAATGATCTACAGGATTCTAAAAAATGTCAAGGGAATATATTACTCACAGATACAGCTACTCCCACATGCCCATTCACTGTTTTTCACGGTAACTAGAATTATTAGAAGCTTGAACAAAAAGCATCTGGAACACCAAGGTTCATTTTATGAGGCTTCCATAATGTAGATGAGAAATATTTAAGCTTTAATTGCTTACTCTGTATTTTATGCTTGAAATACACATTGGCTATAATTGAGGTAGGTGGGTCCAAGGAACAATCTGCAAATATAGGTATAAGAGGCTAATGGAGCTGGTGTATTACACACACACACACACAAAGTACACATACAACATACACATAGTACACACACTACAGATACACACAGTACACACACAGCACATACACATTCTCTGATCATGCATGCAGTACATAGAACACACACTATGGGCAAGTCATGCGTAAAATCTGTTTTTTTCGCAATTGTGAAACACTGGACGCGTTATGTTTTTTTTCGCATTTTGGGATGGGCAGGTATTACAAGTTGCAAAATAATTTATTAACCCGCGTAATCCAAAAAGCCAAATCGCATGGGCGTTCATGTGTTCCTCCATAGAAGTCAATGGAGAAGACAAATAGAAAGAACCCCAACTAAACCCTAATCTGTTGCGCAAAGGCCATGACGTATTCTCCTTGAAAAGTGTGCATGAAAATGCGAATATTTCATATTGCACAAATGTTTTCTTAACGGATTATGTTCTATTTATTTCTAAATAAATATTTCTCTATATATGTGATGATTTTTGGACTGATATATCTATTTATTAAGAGATAAGTATATGAATATATATATGTCTAGATATCTCGAGATCTATATGCGAATATTTCTTTGAAAAGAGATATTGTTTAATGTGCATAAGATTGTAATGTGAAATATTTTTATTATCTCCATAGTTAAACATATCTCTACACATATAAATGCATGTTTCTCTATGTATGTGTATTATGTATGTGTATCTATGTCAATGTTAAATCCCTGCTTCTGCTTTTTTTTTCTAACACTCAAGATCTCGTATTTATGAGCCCTTATAACTTTTGTGTGCAATATTTTTTTTAAATAATTTTTATTAGACAGTGTTAATATGAGTGTAACTGTACTCTGTAATCTATTTTTTAAGTGTTTCGTGAAACTTTTATGTTGTGGAAAACTGTTAACTACAGCTCTTTGAGCGAAAAAAAAACGGATTGTTATGTAAAAGGCAATCGGGATTTTTCAAGACTTGTAATATCTGCGCCATGGAAATTGGTTGCGAAAAGACCATATTGCACGCAGAAAACTTGTAATCTTGCCCTATGAAAACAATGCACACAGGAGCTACACACACCCTACAATCTAAAAATGACACAAGCAAACATGCAACATAGTACAGAAACAACATATTTTCAATCAGGTAGATTACAAGTTGTGCGTTCATTACAAGTCTTGTCTGGTATAGCTGTACTGCAAGCCTTTTAGCCTGTAGCGCAACGTCAGTCCCGCACTCATAAAAATGACTTGTTTACGTGGGTTTTCCATAGCGCAGCCACTACGAGGTTTGCGGTGAGGCTAAAAAGCTTGCGTTACAGCCTATACCGACAAGATCCATACCGCCATCTGAGAGCAGTAGTTATGAGTTTTACGCAACAAAACTGTTACATAAAACTCATAACTAAAGTGTTACAAAGTACACTAACACCTATAAACTACCTATTAACCCCTAAACCGAGGCCCTCCCGCAAAGCAAACACTATATTAAAGTTATTAACCCCTATTCTGCCGCTCCCAACATCACCGCCACTAATAAAATTTATCAACCCCTATTCCGCCACTCTCCGACATCGTCACCACTATAATAAAGTTATTAACCCCTAAACCACTGCCTTCCCACATCGCAAACACTATTTAAATATTATTAACCCCTAATCTGCCATCCACCCACATCGCCCCTACTATACTAAAGTTATTAACCCCTATTCCACCGCTCCCCGACACCGCCGCCACTATAATAAACCTATTAACCCCTAAACCGCAAGTCCCCCACAACGAAATATACTAAATTAAACTATTAACCCCTAAACCGAAAGCCCCCCAAATCCCAATAAACTAATTTAAACTAGTAACCCCTAAACCTAACGCTCCCTAACTTTATATTAAAATTACAACTTCCCTATCTTAAATTAAATTAAAACCTGTCAAATTAAAAAAACTAAGTTTAAACTAACAATTAATCTAATATAACTATTAAACTAAAATTAAACTAACTACCAATTAAAGAAAACTAAAATACACATTAAAAAAATCTTAACACTACTATAAAAATTTCAAAGTATCTAATTACAAAAAATAAAAAATACTAAATTACAAAAAATAACAAACACTAAATTACGAAAAATAACAAACGAAATTATCAAAAACAAAAAAGAATTAATCTAATCTAATAGCCCTATAGTTTATTCTACATTAGGTTTCTTTTATTTTGGGGTGTTTTTTTTTTAAATGGGTATTAGAATAGGAATAATTTTTATTATTTTGGATAATTTGTTTGTTATTGTGTGTAGAAGACTTTACCGCCTGGAACAGGACCTTCTCCACCGGACTTCAGGACAGGTGAGGACCACTTGGGGGTTAGACTTAGGGCTTTTTAAGGGTTTTTTGGGGGGGTTTATTTTATTTAGATAGGGTGGTCAGCAAAAGAGCTGAATGCCCTTTTAAGGGCAATGCCTAACAAATGCCCTTTTCAGGGCAATGGGTAGTTTAGGGTTTTTAGTGTTTGGGGGGTTTGGTGGGTGTGGGGTTTTACTGTTAGGGGGGGCTTTGTGTATTTTTTCGGCAAAAGAGCTGATTATTTTAAGGGATACTGGTAGTTTATTAGATTAGGGGTGTTTTTATTTTGGGGGGGCTTTTTGATTTTCATAGGGATTAGGTGTAATTTTTTTTAAATTTTGTAATTTTCTTTATTATTTTCTGTAATTTTAGATTTTTTTTATTTTCTGTAATTCTAGCTTAAAGAGACAGTCTACTCCAGAATTTTGATTAGACTGCCACTTTAATTTATACTTAGTTTATTTGTATTTTTAAAGTAGTGTTACTTTTTTAAAATTTAATAGTAACTTTAGTATTTTTGTAAATTAGGTAATTTTAGTTCATTTAGGGGTGTTAGGTTAGGGGGGTTAGGTTAGGGGTTAGGTTTATTGCATTGTGGGCTATGGCGGTTTAGGGGTTAATACTTGAATAGGTTTATTGCGTTGTGGGCTATGGCGGTTTAGGGGTTAATGCTTGAATAGGTTTATTGCGTTGTGGGCTTTGGCGGTTTAGGGGTTAATACTTGAATCGGTTTATTGTGTTGTGGGCTTTGGCGGTTTAGGGGTTAATACTTGAATAGGTTTATTGCGTTGTGCGCTATGGCGGTTTAGGAGTTTATACTTAAATAGGTTTATTGCATTGTGGGCTTTGGTGGTTTAGGGGTTAATGCTTGAATAGGTTTATTGCGTTGTGGGCTTTGGCGGTTTAGGGGTTAATACTTGAATAGGTTTATTGCGTTGTGGGTTAATGGCGGATTAAGGGTTAATAGTTTTAATAGGTAGTTTGCGATGTTGGGGTTGGCGGATTTAGGGGTTAATAATTGAGTTATTACTTGTAGTGTGGGTTTGATGGCGGATATAGGGGTTAATAGTTTAAATAGGCATACTGCGTTGTGGGGGGTTGTCGGTCTAGGGGTTAATACATTTATTATTAGTAGTGAGAGGGGGGATTGCGGATATAGGCGTTTTACGTGTCGGGCTTATTTTTTAGAGGCGTGTTAGACTTTTACGGGAGATTTGTTATTTTCTTTACTTTTCTTAGGCGCCGGCAGTTTCTAAAGTGCTGTAAGTCACTGGTGACGACAGAAATGTGTATTTGCGCACATTTCTGAACGTCGCCAGTTTATCCGTCATACGCCACTTAGGAACTGCCGGCGCCGTATATGTAATGCAAGGTGAAATTACGGGCAGCGCGGGTTTCTGCGCTTACGCTGAAACCTGCACCGTATATTGGATCGGGCCCCTGATTTCTTTAGGGCAATGCCCTACAAAAGGCCCTTTTAAGGGCCCTTGGTAGTTTATTATAGATTAGGTTTTTTTTTTTTTAAATTTATTTTTTTTAAACAGGGTATTATAATTGAAATAATTTTTATTGTTTTGGATAATTTACGGCTAGATTACGAGTTGTGCGTTAGGGTAAAAAAGCAGCGTTAACAGGTCTTGCAGGTTTAGGGTCACCGCACATTTTTTTGGCCTTACCGTAAAACGACTTACGTAAACTTCGTAAAGTCTTTTTTCTATGGCACTTCCATAGCGCTGGTATTACGAGTCTGTCCTGGGAGGCCAAAAAGTGAGCGGTACACCCTACCTTAAGAGTCCTAACGCATTTAAAAGTCAGTAGTTAAGAGTTTTATGGTACAACGCCGTAACATAAAACTCATAACTAAAGTGCTAAAAAGTAAACTAACACCCATAAACTACTTATTAACCCCTAAACCGAGGCCCTCCCGTATCACAAACACTACAATACATTTTTAACCCCTAATCTGCCGCTCCGGCCATCGCCGCAATTATAATAAACATATTAACCCCTAAACTGCCGCACTCCCGCCTCGCAAACACTAGTTAAATATTATTAACCCCTAATCTGCCGTCCCTAACATCGCCACCCCCTACCTACATTTATTAGCCCCTAATCTGCCGCCCCAACGTCGCCGCCACTATACTAAATGTTTTAACCCCTAAACCTAAGTCTAACCCTGCATCAGCTAATAGGATTTTTTTCTACCTTTATTCCGATTGGCTGATAGAATTCTATCAGCCAATCAGAATCTAAGGGATGCCATATTGGATGACATCACTTAAAGG
This sequence comes from Bombina bombina, assembly GCF_027579735.1. NCBI lineage: Eukaryota > Metazoa > Chordata > Amphibia > Anura > Bombinatoridae > Bombina > Bombina bombina. Next base: position 1,412,293,342 of record NC_069499.1, on the reverse strand, counting down.
AACCGTCTTTCAGTAAGAAGACTTCGTTTGAAGAGGATGCTCCGCGTCGAATGTCTTGAAGATGGACCCACTCCGCGTCGGATGGATGAAGATAGAAGATGCCGTCTGGTTGAAGACTTCTGCCCATCTGGAGGACCACTTCACCCAGCTTGGATGAAGATTTCTTCCGGCTTCGTTGAGGACTTCGGCCCGGTTGGATGAAGACTTCTGCCGCTTCCTTGAGGATGCATGTCCTGTCTTCAGAACAGTAAGTCGATCTTCAGAGGGTTAGTGTTAGGTTTTTATAAGGGTGTATTGGGAGGGTTTTATTTTTAGGTTAGGGCTTTGGGCCGCAAAAGATAAAAGAGCTGATTTCTTTACGGCAATGCCCCGCAAAAGGCCCTTTTAAGGGCTATTGGTAGTTTAGTTTAGGCTAGGGTTTTTTTTTATTTGGGGGGGGCTTTCTTTATTTTGATAGGGCTATTAGATTAGGTGTAATTAGTTTAAATATCTTATAATTTGTTTATTATTTTCTGTAATTTAGTGGGGGTTTTTTTTTGTACTTTAGCTAATTTAATTTAATTTATTTAATTGTTGTTAATGTAGTTAATTTATTTAGTGTTAGGTGTTATTGTAACTTAGGTTAGGTTTTATTTTACAGGTACTTTTGTATTTATTTTAGCTAGGTAGTTATTAAATAGTTAATAACTATTTAAAAACTATTCTGCCTAGTTAAAATAAATGCAAACATGCCTGTAAAATAAAAATAAACCCTAAGCTAGCTACAATGTAACTATTAGTTATATTGTAGCTAGCTTATGTTTTATTTTATAGGTAAGTATTTAGTTTTAAATAGGAATTATTTAGGTAATAATATTAAATTTATTTAGATTTATTGTAATTATATTTAAGTTAGGGGGTGTTAGGGTTAGGGTTAAACTTAGGTTTAGGGGTTAATACATTTAGTATAGTGGTGGCGACGTTGGGGGGCGGCAGATTAAGGGTTAATAAATGTAGGTAGGTGGTGGCAATGTTAGGGATGGCCGATTAGGGGTTAATAATATTTGAATAATGTTTGCAAGGTGGGAGTGCGGCAGTTTAGGGGTTAATATGTTTATTATAGTGGCGGCGATGTTGGGGGTGGCAGATTAGGGGTTAATAAGTGTAGGTAGGTTGCGGAGACATTGGGGGCGGCAGATTAGGGGTTAATAAATATAATGTAGGTTTCGGCATAGTTGGGGGCAGCAGATTAGGGGTTCATAAGTATAATGTAGTTGGCGGCGGTGTCCGGAGCGGCAGATTCAGGGTTAATAAGTATAATCTAGGTGTCGGCGATGTCGAGGGTGGCAGATTAGGGGTTAATAAGTGTAAGATTAGGGGTGTTTAGACTCGGGGTTCATGTTAGGGTGTTAGGTGTAAACATTAGTTTTATTTCCCCATAGGAATCAATGGGGCTGCGTTACTGAGTTTTACTTTTTCTCAGCCGGCTCTCCCCGTTGATTCCTATGGGGAAATCGTGCACAAGCACGTACGACCAGCTCACAGCTGACTTAAGCAGCGCTGGTATTGGAGTGCGGTAAGGAGCACAATTTTGCTCAACGCTAACTTCTTGTCTTTTAACGCCGGGTTTGTAAAAACCTGTAATACCAGCGCTGCAGGTAAGTGAGAGGTGAGACAAAACTGGTCGTTAGCACCACATAGCCTCTAACGCAAAACTCGTAATCTGTCCGTTAATTTGTTATTTTTTGTAATGATAGTTTGTTTTTGTTTTTTTTGTAATGTTAGGTTTTAGTGTAAGGCAGCTTAGGTTTTATTTCACAGGTAAGTTTGTATTTATTTTAAGTAGGTAGTTAGTAAATAGCTAATAACTATTTACTAACTAGTCTTCCTAGTTAAAATAAATATACAATATAAGTATTAGTTATATTGTAGCTAGCTTAGGTTTTATTTCACAGGTAAGTATTATTTAGTTTAAATAGGTATTATTTAGTTAATAATTGTAACTTTAATTTAGCTCTACTTTAATTATGTTAAAGTTTGGGGGTGTTAGGTTTAGGGTTAGAGTTATGGTTAGGGTTAGGTTTAGGCTTACGGTTAGGGTTAGGTTTAGGGTTAGGTTTAGGGGTTAATAGTTTCATTTAGGTTGTTGCGATGTGGGGGGCTGGCAGTTTAGGGTTTATAGGTTTATTTAGTGGTAGTGATGTGGGAGGTCAGAGGTTTAGAGGTTAATAGCTTTATTTAGTGGCGGCGATGTTGGGGAGCGGCGGAAACGGGGTTAATATATTTATTATAGTGTGGGCGATGTTGGGGTGCAGGGGAATAGGGGTTAATAACTTTAGTATAGTGGCAGCGAAATAACGGGGGCGGCAGATTAGGGGTTAATAGATTTATTTTGGTTGCGGCGGTATCGGGAACGGCATGTTAGGGGTTAATAACATTATAATGGTGTCGGCGATATCTGGGGCAGCAGATTAGGGATGTTTAGACGTGGGGTTTATGTTAGGGTGTTTTTTCCCCATAGACATCAATGAGACTGCGTTACGGAGCTTTTCATTCCGCGATCGCAGGTGTTATTTTTTTTTTCTAACCCGCTCTCCCCATTGATGTCTATGGGGAAAGCGTGCACCAGCACGTCAAAACAGCGCTTGTATTTTGTGTGGTATGGAGCTCAATGCAACCATATCGCACGCACAAGGTGGCTGTTTCAAAATTTGTAATGGCAGCGCTATGGAGGATGAAATATGCAACTTTTGATGCGCTTGTTAAAAACCCTCTAACGCGCATAACTAATAATCTACCTGAATGTTAATACACTAACCATGCACACAATACACACACACACCAGGCCTGACGTTTGGGTAGGTGAGAGGGGCACTCTTTGGAGGGCCCCACAATGTCAGCAGTGAGATTATGAGATGGTACAATGTATATGTTGTATTTAGCTTATGAGAAATGTTTATGGTATCAGGAAGTCTAATATTTTGTTATTCTTTACATCGGTATCGTGGAATGTTGGCATAGGGGTGGGCCATACAATGGGCAGGGCATACAGGGGAGGGGAATAAGGGCACTGGGCCAAGGGGCCCCACAAATGTATCCTGCCCATGGCCTTACAAATGCTAAGGTTGGCCCTGACACGCACCACACATTACACAAATACACAAATACAGTAGACCTTTTATAGTCATTTTTAACAATTAAAAAAAAAAGCATAATGTGAATGTGCCAATTAATAACTTAAACTTATTTTGTTTTATCTTTTTTTTAGTCTGATCTTTTACTATTCAAACATTTTCCTAATCTTGCAGTTTCTGTTTTTTTTTTCTCACAACCTTAAAGATTATGATCGCAAGTAAAAAATGTGCCCCCGGGGATCTGATATATGATACAACATTAAGCAGATGTCTATAAATAGGTAATACAAAAAAAATATTTGTTCCAAGCCCTGTATCAGTTTACAGATTTATAATTATACTTGTCTTTCTGTCTGCAGGAACATATCCAGTGCAGGTTAGCGCAGAACCTACTTTCTTTTCACAGGCGTGTGTGTGGTCCAATTGCCTTGAGGATAACCTGATATTATCTATAAGGTTAAACTCTATTAAACATGATGTCATAATATCAAAATTTAGATTTGTACAGTTATAAAACTTTACTTTTATTCATAGATCAAAGGGTTCTCACTACAATAAGTTCAAAATGGTGTCTTCAAGTCAGAAACTACAGAGCCAACCTGCCACTTAGAAATCAGTTACTGCACCTCATCCCCTACTGAGAGCTATTTGCCTACAGTCATTAAGATTTCAACATTTACTTACATTATATGCTAAACCTTCAAACTTTTAGCTTCTTGTTTTGGGCTTTGACCAGGAGTGCTGGGAGAGGTGCAGTTTAGCAATGGTGGCCTTAAAAACATTGGGCACCATCAGTAGTGTATTTAGGTTTTGTGCTGCCCTAGGCACTTGAAATTATGCTGCCCCCCCCCCCAGGTTTTAGGCCTTTTTTGGCCATAGTATTTTTTGGTGAGGGTGTAACATGAGTGTTTGTGGCATTTCCAAAGTAAATGTTCATGTTCAAGTGTGCTTGTGTGTATATGTGTGTGTGTTTATGGTGTGTGTGTGTGTGTGTGTTTATGGTGTGTGTATATGTGTGTGTGTTTATGGTGTGTGTGTGTGTGTTTACTGAGTGTGCATGTGTAGTGATTGTGTGAGTAGTGAGACTCAAAAAGTGCTGCCCACCCCTCAAATTCTAGTGCCCTAGGCAAGTGCCTTGTTTGCCTAGGTCAAAATATGCCCCTGGCACCACTATAGAATTGAGTTAGAAGGGAGATGAAAGGAACTGTATATTTGCAGTCCTGAAAGAGGGAAACATTCCCCAAAAGAAAGCCGAAATCCAATTACTCTTCCAGTCTCTCAAATTATACTTTAATAATAAGTCCTCAACAATTTCAAAATTGTGCCAGGGACTCAGTTTTAAAGGGACAGTCTACATAGAATTTCTATTGTTTTAAAAGATACATAATTATTTTATTACCCATTCTCCAGTTTTGCATAACCAACACGGTTATATTATACTTTTTACCTCTGTGATTATCTTGTAATTTTCCCCTTCTGATGACATCACACTTTACTTCTCTGTTCCTTGCTTTCTTTGTATACAGAGCCCAGCAGATAAATATCACATTTAAGCAGGCGCATTTCTACAGTTGCTTTCACTGACTCCATGCCCAAATGTAACACCAGTTTCACTATACAAATGAGTCATTTGAAGTCCTCCGAAGCAATTTATAAAAGTTCTTTATTAAAACATATTTTTGACAGCCCAAACAAATGTGATAACAAGATTCATTTCCCAGATTTACAAAACCCTTTTCAAGGGTAAAATTTTCTTTAAAAAACATTCACTGGTTATAAATTGAGTAATGGTTAAATATATATCTCTTTCCTACAGAAGATCTGTTCTCTTCTGAAGATGAATTAATAAAAAAAACTTTATTTTTTTCAGTAATAAATTATTTCTCTCTCTCTGTAACTGATAAATAAGCTGGCTGAGCCAAAAAATGCTCACTGAACTCATCATGGAATCTAGCAATTTATACACAGAGTTCTTGCAATCATTTATTCCACTAACCGTGGCACGTCTGAGTAGCCATTTTTTTTTTCAGGAAAACACACATTATTAAATCCTCATGTCTTCTACCCTGGAATCTGCCTTTTCCAGCTCATCATCCACCCCAAAAAAATTCCTTTGTACATAAGCAATGCTAGGGTTGTGATGGAAATACTGAATTCAGTTTGGATTAATGTCTAAACCATGGAAAACCCCAGATCCATTCTGTTTCCTTAAAGTACAGACGAATATTACTGCATTTGCATAGATTTCTTGTGAATAATCTTCTTAACTGTGTGTGTGGAGATTTGTAACTTCTAGCTGTTTCTAGTGTACTCCTGATTTTCTGACTCTCTATCATGCAACATTTGCCTTTCTCTCTTTCACTTTATCCTGTATTTCTATACAATAAATACCCTTTCTCTTGCGTCTTTCTATTTTTCATCTTCCATCATCTCATGATGCTCCTCAGTCAGGCAGGCTAATGGAGCAAGCCCCCTCTATGACCTACTTCCTGTTAATTTTTTATGTGACAGTAAATTCAGGGTGCAGGAAAACCATTTTTTCTATCTATACTTTTTAACACCCCTATCTTTATTTCTCTCCTTAGTGTGCATAACCAATGGACATGTGAAAAGAATATCTGCTTGCAGATATAGGGCAGCAGAATTTTGGAGGTGCTATAATAATAAATGGGGTGCATATCAACCCCCCCAGCAATTTCACCAATTAACCATCACTAGATAAATATCATTGCCCACACCACTTTGCTCAAACTCTTTTTCATTCTACTGAAACTATATTTATCCAAATTCTGTTAAAATGCATTTCTTGTCACTTCAAACATTATTATTGACATGTTAAACCTTTATTAGACAGGAATTGATAACAGCACAATAGTTTCTCCCCCCCCCCCCCTCCATGTGTGTCACTCTTCCAATGGGTGTCCTAGCAAAATACTGTACTGCCATATGATATAGAATACAATAATTTTGATGATGTATTGTTAGGTCAATACTGCGGATAAGGGATAGAATACTAAATAGAGATAGGGTAAAGGTTGGGCTAGAAATATCTCCCACCATTTTAAAATATAACCTAGCACTGGGAATAAGAAGCGGGCCAGGGAATCTAGTAGCAGAGTTTGGGACGTCCTGGTATTTGCAGTCTGGAGATAGGGCTGTATGTTCTGGGGTGGTTCTAGGTTTTTTGAAGGGGCTTTAGGATTTTTTTAACCATTAAATTAGCACTTAACAAGGACACTGAACATACCTAACAATTAGCAAACTGTATAATGGGACTGTAAACATTCAGCATCCTGGTGATTTTCATGTCTCTGAGAAACCAGGACATAAATATAGGATGAAGGACGCATGAAGAATGAAGCTAGATTTAGCTGTCAGACTGGGAATCCCCAGCAAACTGTATGACTAGAGCTTGTGGTTTGGATGTTGTTTGCTAAATCACATTAGTGATTTAGTATTTTGGTGTTTTTTTACTATCATTTTAAATCAGTCATAGGGGCCCATTTATCAAGTTTCGTAATGAGCTTGTGGGCCGGTGTTTCTGGCGAGTCTTCAGACCGCTGCTCCATAACCCTTGTCATCTGCTCTGAGCAGGCGGACAGGAATTGCCGGAATTCAACCCGATCGAGTACGATCGGGTTTATTGACACCCCCTGCTGGCGGCCCATTGGCCGCGAGTCTGCAGGGGGCTGCGTTGCACCAGCAGCTCTTGTGAGCTGCTGGTGCAATGCTGAATATGGAGAGCGTATTGCTCTCCGCATTCAGCGAGGTCGGATCAGGTCTGCAAGACCTTTAGTAAATAGGCCTCTTAGTAACTGTAATACACTGATGGGAGTTAGGTGCTGATTGATGGCTGCACATGTATGCCTTTTTATCATTGGCTCACTCAAATGTGCTCAGCTAGCTCCCAGTAGTGCCTGGCTGCTCCTTCAACAAAAGATACAAAGAGAATGAAAAATATTTTATAATAGAAGTACATTGGAACATTGTTTAAAATGTATGCTCTATCTGAATCATGAAAGAAAAATGTTGGGTTTCATGTCCCTTTAAAACAAAACAGAACTATGTTTAATATAAGTAGATCAGTTTCTTTAATTGTGTATTTGATTACATCTCTAAGACTAAATCTATTATTGCTTACTGCTATTTTGTTTTTTAATGATACTATTGCACAGTTTTATCATATGAACCTTTAGAACACTGACACTGTAAGCACCACAATCTCACAGCTGTGTGGAAAACTCCTATGTAATAGCTATTTTATTTATCTTGGCCAAGTAGGTAAATCTACTCCCAACTAGTGACATTTACTAACTTCCAAAGGTGGGGCTCCCTATCACAATAAGCACCACACCTTTTCACTGGTGCTCACAGTGCAAGAATGTTTGACTCAGTACTTTAACGTCTCATACAGAGACAAAGAAGTTATGTCAGCTGCAACATGATGCACGTTGTCACTTGATGAAAAGTCACATTTGGAGGATTGCTGTTCATTAATATGAAATAATTATGCTGCTGACAAATGTGTTAGAAGTAAATATATACTATGTGGTATCATTTGTATAGTGCAGCAGGTGCTTTGTCACCAGGGCCCAAGTGCTATAGGGGGGCCCATAACTGCTAGTCTATACATATATATGTATAGCTATTTATCAGCACTATTCAATGCAGCATGTTCACTAATAGTGTATAGATTTTCCATCATACAGCACAGCATACTGAGTAGATATTCATTTATACAGAGCACAGTGTGTTCATCAGGGTATAGTATTTTTTTTAGGAAGGATTTAGTGTAATGTTTTTTTTTAGAAAGGTATTTTGGAAGTGGTTTTGTTTAGGAAGTTTTTTTGTTAGTTTTTTGTTAGTGTGGTGGTATGTTTTTTAATGGTTTAGTGGCTTTTTTGTTTATTTGTTTGTTTTGTTATTTCTGCTATTTTTTTATTTTTTGTCTTATTTTTTTCTCTCCTATGGTGTTAGATTAGTTTATTGGTTAATAGTGTAGTGGGGTTATGGTCTGCTGGGGGTAAGGCCGCACAAGGGGTTATTAGCATAGAAGAGTTGGGGTGCGGTGGGCCTGAGATCGCATAAGGGGTTAATAGCGTAGAGGGGTTAGGGTGCGGTGGGCCTGTACATTACATTTAGCAGCTTCTGATGTTATGGCAGGCAGTCCACCAGATTTCCATATATACCTCCAAATTCCAATGCCTATTGACAATATAGCCACTGGCCCAAGTGTGCCCCCCAGGTCAGATGGTGAGACCTTTCATTATACAACCGGCACTGACGGGTCACATGCTATGCAATATAACCGTGTAATGCACTTATACTTAAATATGTATTAATGTTTCATCTGATTCCGGGATTTTATCTGGACATGGGAAGAGTGAGTCGCATACTGCCCTGCTCTCAACAGGCTTGGATGATGCAGTTAAACCAGGGCACTCCCGAATGTTAATAAGTGGCTAACTGCAAACAAAATTGCAATCAAATTTTATGATGCCTTAAAGACAGGACTGACTGCTCTAACCCTCAGGGATAAATATGCTAAAATTATAGTAACTAGACGTGCGTTTTGTTTCGGCCGAATTTCGTTTTCGGACGAAATTTTGGTCAATTCAGAGATTTGAATGTATCCGAATTTACTAATCAACACCATAGCTAAAATTCCGAATTTTTTTGAAAATGAATAAATCAGTTTCCAAATTTTCTGATCCATTATTCATATTCAGAATTTTTCATTCATTGTTCTAATCTAAACCGCAGTTCCACGACATCACCAACACTAACTAAATCACTTAATAAAGCTATTAACCCCTAAACCACTGTTCGCCAATATCGCAGACACCAACCAAATCACTAAATAAAGCTATTAACCCCTAAACCACTGTTCTCTGACATCACCGACACTAACTAAACCTATTAACCCCTAAACCGCAGTTCCCCGACATCGCCGACACTATCTGAAACACTAAATAAACCTATTAACCCCTAAACCGCTGTTCCCTGGCATCGCTGATACTAACTAAACCTATTAACCCCTAAACCGTAGTTCCCCGACATTGCCGACACTAACTAAACCCATTAACCCCTAAACCACCGTTCCCAAACATCGCCAACACTAACTAAACCTATTGACCTCTAAACCGCCGTTCCCAAACATCGCCAACACTAACTAAACCTATTAACCCCTAAACCGCCGTTCCCAAACATCTCCGACACTAACTAAACCTATTAACCCCTAAACCGCCGTTCCCAAACATCCCCAACACTAACTAAACCTATTAACTCTAAACCGCTGGCGCCCACATCGCAACAACTTAAATTAAACTATTAACCCCTAAACCTAACACCCCCTAACTTTAACATAATTAAAATAGATCTAAATTAAAGTCACAATTATTAACTAACTACATATTTAAAAATAAATACAAACATACCTGTGAAATAAAAATAAAACCTAAGCTTAAACGAATAAAACCTAACTACTTAAAATAAAAAAACCTAAGATTGCTAAAAAAAATAAATTTATGCTTACCTGATAAATTTGTTTCTTTTTAGACACGATGAGTCCATGGATTTCATCCTTACTTGTGGGATTACGCCTCCTGGTCAACAGGAGGAGGCAAAGAGCACCATAGCAAAGCTGTATATATAGCTCCTCCATTCCCTCCCACTCCAGTCATTCGACCGAAGTTAGGAAGAGAAAGGAAAGCCAAGGTGCAGAGGTGTCTGAAGTTTAACAAAAAAAAATAAGAACCTGTCTCATAGAACAGGGCGGGCCGTGGACTCATCGTGTCTAAAAAATTTTTTATCAGGTAAGCATAAATTTTCTTTTCTTTTTAAAGACACAATGAGTCCACGGATTTCATCCTTACTTGTGGGATACAATACCAAAGCTATAGTACACGGATGAAAAGGGAGGGACAAGACAGGGCACCTAAACGGAAGGCACCACTGCTTGAAGAACCTTTCTCCCAAAAAAGTCGCAGCCGAAGCAAAGATATCAAATTTCTAAAATTTAGAAATTGTTTTGAAGAGAAGACCAAGTTGCATCCTTGCAAATCTGCTCAACTGAAGCATTATGTTAGAATGTCCACGAGGAAGCAACAGCCCAAGTGGAATGAGCCGAAACTCTTTCGGGAGACTGCTGTCCAGCAATCTCATATGCAAAACGAATGAAACTCTTCAACCAAAAGGTAAGAAGGAGCCATAACTTTCTGACCCTTATGTTCTCTAGAAAAAATGTCAAACAGAAAAGACGATTGACGAAAGTCCGTAGTCAATTATAAATAAAAACTTTTAAAACACGGACTACGTCCAAAATGTACAGAAAACGTTCCTTCTGAAAGAAAGATTAGGACACAAGGAAGGAACAACAATTTCCTAATCAATGTTCTCGTCTGAAACAAACTTAGGAAGAAAACCAAGTTTAGTACATAACACCACCTTATCCGAATGAAAAATAATGCAAGAAAAATTATATTGTAACCAAAAGCTCAAACACTCTTCGAGCAGAAGAAATGGCAACAAGAAATAAAACTTTCCAAGATAACAACTTAATATCTATGGAATGCATAGGTTCAATGGAACCCCTTGAAGAACTTTAAGATTAGTTGAAAAACAGGCCTGACCCTAATCAGAGCCTGACAAAAGGATTGAACATCTGGAACATCTACCAGACGCTTGTGTAACAAAATAGATAAAGCAGAGATCTGAACCCTTAGGGAACTCGCTGAGAAACCCTTTTCCAATCCTTCTTGGAGAAAAGACAAAATCCTGGGAATCCTAACTCTACTCCATGAGTAATCCTTGGATTCACACCAATAAAGATATTTAAGCCCTATCTTATGGGAAATCATCCCATTTACAGGCTTACATGCCTGAAATAAGGAGTCTGTGACCAAATCAGAGAAAACTCGTTTGTATAGCATCAAACGTCCAATCTCCAAGCAGTCATCTTCAGAGAAACTAGAATTGGGTGGAAGAAAGGACCCTGATTAAGAAGGTCCTTCCTCAATGGAAGCGTCCAAGGTGGCAAAAATGACATGTCCACCAGATCGGCATTCCAAATCCTGCGAGGTCACGCAGAAGCGAGGAGGATCACTGATGCCTTCTCCAATTTGATTTAAACAATCACCCGGGAAAGAAAACGGGGGAAATAGATATTCTAGGCTGAAGACCAAAAAACTGCCAAGGCAGCTATCAGCTCGGACTGAGGGTCCTGGACCTGGACCCGTATCCCAGAAGCCAGGCATTCTGACAAGATGCCAAGAGAACCAACCCCATTTGAAAATCATATTGGATAATACTCCCGGATGGAGTTCGCACTCTCCCGGATGAAAAATCTGTCTACTCAGAAAATCTGTTTCCCCCCCTGGGATATGGATCACTGACATATAGCAAGAATAAGCCTCCACCCACTGGGTAATCTTGGCTACCTCAGCCATCGTTAAGGAACTCCTCGTTCCTCCCTGATGCTGTCCGCCTGAAAACTGATGAAACTGGGCCAAAGCCAACTGAGGCCAGACCAGAAGAGCCTTGAAAGTCGCTCTCAGTTCCAGGATGTTTATAAAAAGAACAGACTCCGCTGAGTCCATACTCTGCTAAATCAGATCAGTGATCCAGAAACAACCACCATAGAAGAGAGTCCCTTGTCTCCTGATCCAGAGTTAATTGAGGAGACAAGTCTGCATGGCCTCCGTTCCAGCACCTGAGTATGCTTAACTACATAGGTCTGAAGGTGGAACGAACAAACGGAATTTTAAGTGACACAAGGCGCTGCTCATTTTATCAACCTTGGAAGAATGAAAGGTTGAGTGGACCTCACCGGGAAATTAACCTGCAATCCTCAGGTTGTTACAAAGCTCAGCCACAGTTCTCAATCTCCCAGTCGCCATTAGGATCTAATAGATCAGACACCGGGAGATAGACTAAAAATAAGTAAATAAGAAAATTGGAGTCAAGTCTGCTACCGCATGACAGGTAGCACAAGCGCTGTCCTTCTATTACAGAAAATAAAAGTTAGCCCTCTCCCGGTCTGCCTATTTAATGTTAAGACTACCGGGAGTAAAATAACACTGTTTGTCCAGCCCCAGTGTCTGTATAATACGGTACTTCCTCAAGAAGGGGTCACAGTCCCATCACAATAAAGAGTCCAATCGTATGCCCTTATATGTGTTGGTCAGAAAAGTAGTAGAATGTATGTCCCCAGAAATAGTAAAATTAGCACTTACCTTGAAAGCTGTGCGACAGCATGGCAGTCCAGCAGGTTTTCAGAGGTCCTTTCCCTCCCATAGCCCTGTGGACAAGATCAGCCTGAGTTAAAAGTGCTTAGGCTATCTGTATTAGGGCAGCAAACATGTATAGGAGGTGCATTGAGATTATGTCCCACCAGTTCCTATTGCTTTAAAGCCACCAAATGCTCTACTGTAGCGACTGAAAAGGTCTAGGCTACACCCCAGGACAAAGTAGCACTCACTGGCACTACTTTAAAAATAACAAACTCTTGATTGAAGAATTCTTTCTAACACCTCACTTTGCCATCTCCTATCTTACTAACACAGGCAAAGAGAATGACTGGAGTGGGAGGGAAGGGAGGAGCTATATATACAGCTTTGCTGTGGTGCTCTTTGCCTCCTCCTGCTGACCAGGAGGCGTAATCCCACAAGTAAGGATGAAATCCGTGGACTCATTGTGTCTTTAAAAAGAAATTAAAACTACAATTACAAAAAATAATAAACACTAAAATTATAAAAAATAAAAAAGACTACTATTGATGGACTTCCGGTGGGCGGGCTAAGGGATGGCAGCAAAAGTCAGGAGCTCCGTGTAAATGTGGCCCTGAAGTAGGAGAATTGTTGGGATTTCTTCCTGGCTTTTGGATCCCTTGAACCCTGATACCCTCTCCTAGGCAGACTGTGCTGTCCGGTACGGGGAAGACTATTCCTCTAAGTCCCCGTGAGGGTTAATAGGAGTTAATCAACTCTCCACCACCGCAGTGCTACTGGTACTTTTAGCGCATACTATGCGCTGTACTCTACTGACTTGAGACCTCAGCTCGCCTGAGTGCAGAACTTTACCTGGTGAGGACACAGAAGGAAAGCGGCGACAAGACCCAGGCAGAGGCAGAGGAGTAGAAAGTTGGCGCCATAGATCACACGGCGTGGTCGCATCCAAGAACCACTGTAGCAACCTGCCTGAACTGAGCGGTATCTGTCGACCGCAATCATCCTCCTCCACCCTGACCTTTCTGCTCCGATTCTGCTGGTGTAGGCGCTGAACCTACCTGTCCTAATCTGGAGAGCAGCGCAGACAGATTTCTGTGGCGCGAGTCCTGTGGGCGTCATCTTGATTTGGGACCCTGCGGCTGTGACGGTTCTCCATGCAGCTTTGGAACTCCGGTGCACCCATTAGATGGTAATCTTCATCAGGTAACCAAAAACGGGAGATCCGCTCAGATGGCCCTATTACCCCCCTTATAATCTGGGGCATAGAAAGACACAACTGATATGGTGATACTTTGATCACCCGGCACAACGCTGCTTCATATTATTGTGGGGATAGCCTGACATTCTGCCCAAGTGTATGCCTCACTCCTATTAGTGGTGCACCCTGCAAACTTAAGCTGCATTTCTATCCACGGATAATTTGGGATCACTGGAGAGGCTGTTGACTGGGATAGAATGTTGATACCCACAGATAGCCCTCTTTTTCTGCAAGAACTCTAACACTGGGCCCCATACCTGCTTTGGAGCTTTCTGGCTCTTAAAACTTAGCCCTACATTAACTGCCACTAAAGTACTGCCCTGCAGGCCTTATACAAATAGACCGCTGGAACCTTGGGGTGTGCTGGAACCTTACAGCAACGTTAGGAGCCTATTGGTGGTTGGCCCTGCTAATACATTGTGATTTAGGGCTCATATCTTGGACTGCCTAATGATGATTATAGGTGCTGCATTAATGTGAATTGTGACCCTGGTGTATTATATGAGCTGGTAGTACACTGTATACCAAACTGTTTTTTCTATGCCTGCATGACTTACATGTAAACATCTGCTTTATGTACTTGCATCCTTAACATCCTGTAAATTGACAGGGGATATCTAGGTCTCACCACTGTTCAACCTAGTCGGGAGGGGAAATTCTGTGGTTTTTTTATTTTTTTTATTCTTTATTATTATTTCTGAAAAAAGTTTATGTATTACCTTTTGACTAATAGATTGCTACAGGTAGCTGATGTACCTCTTAAGGTAGACTCTAGAGTTTAAGTGTATGGAGAAATACCTTATTCAAGACCCAATGGCGAGTCGCAGCAAGAATGCGGAACGCAGAGCTAAACAGGGATTAGATAGTGTAGGCCAGGGACCTTCTTATGAAATTCAACATGATGCCTCTCTGCTTGACCCCCACCCGATTGTTAAGCAAATTTCCACTCTGTTTTTACCCAAGATAGAAAACTTGCAAAAAGGAGTAGACACCTTAGCAGAAGAGGTGAAACAGTTCTCCACGAGAGTAACTGAAGCAGAGACAAGGATCTCTGACCTCGAGGACACGCAGATTGTTAATACGAGTAAATTGGAAGCTCTAGAGAGGCACTCCCTGGCCTTACAGCAAAAAATTGACGACTTAGAAAACCGCTCGCGGCGCAACAATGTCCGCTTGCTGGGGCTCCCTGAGTCTGTAAAACCAACAGATATATTACAATTTGTAGAAACTGTTCTCCCATCACTGCTAGGTATCCCATCAGACAACCTTGTAGGTAGTGTTGAGAGGGCTCACAGGGTAGGCCCAGAGAAGCCTGTGATGGACCGCAATACCCAAGCTTGCCCAGTCATGATTCAATTTCTCCACTTCCAAACTAAACTTACCATCTTGAAGGCTTACAGAAGAATGGAGGACTTGACTTTTGAGGACTCCAGGCTTCTGTTGTTTCAGGATTACTCAGTAGACCTAATGAAAAGGCGTAGGGAATTCTCCTCTATATGTTCAAAACTTCATAGAGAAGGCAGATGAGCTTACCTAATCTACCCTGCCAAGCTTAAAATCCCTACCCCCAGAGGCCCTAAATTTTTCGACTCTCCACAAGCAGCCCAGGAATACCTAGATGCAGAAAATGGCTCCGGGAGCCCTGGTAGAGCTAGAAGAGATGAGGGGTGATGAGGCTTACCAGGCCGGTAATAAATACATGTTTCTTACTTCAAAAACTTGAATGGCTTCATTGGCCAAAAATGTGAGAATGCCGCCCGGAACTGAGGCGTCTCCCCAAAGGTGTAACCTACTCAATTTGTATTTAGGTTTACTGTTTTGGTGGGGGGGGGGTTTCTTTTTCTTTGTCAAAGTTGTACCTATTTTCTTGTTTTGTTCTCTATGCTCCCTGGGACCATTGATAGATGCATACTACCCACATGATGTCTTGCCAAAAATACTCAGGGAACATGGTTTTCTAAGGTTACAGATTTGTTAATATGTTTACTCCTAGCTCTCTGTAGGTCTAGTCAAAAATGAAGGGCTGGGATAGGCCCGCGCAGGAACTCTGCCTTTGGCTCTTTACATACACCATGCAATCTATGTTAGGGATGGAAGGTTATCATATATATCTTTGTCTTATAAGATGTCTTGTCATTGTTAAGCTAATGACCTGTTTTCTGATGGGTTTTTTTATGTCTTTGATGCTTTTTTTTTTATAGCCTACTAGAGCTTGTGATGTGCTGGAAGGATGGGGTCTGCTGGGAGGTACGTGACAGTGTGAGGACTTATTATTTTATTCTATCTTATCTATTTTATGTTGTTTTATTTCCTGTTATTTTATGTTGTCTAATCCCTTTCCCTCCTCCTCCCCTCTTTTTTTTCTCTCCCTCCTCCCTCTCCCTATCTCTCGCAGGGTGTCCCTTCTAGGACTATAATTTAACATATACACATGGAATGTGGGGGGTGTCCATTCTCCTATTAAGAGAAAAACCATACTGACTCAATTGAGGGAAAAAAAAGGCTGACATAGCGTTTCTGCAAGAGACGCACCTCTCTGATACTAAACACGCTAAGCTGGAAAGAGATTGGGTGGGGAGAGTGGAATTTGTTTCATACAAGAGTGCCAGTAGAGGAGTGGCAATCCTCTTTGGGAAGAAGTTAGAACTCTCAGACACTATAGTGACGAAAGACACAGACGGGCGGTACATTATTGTGCAGACTACGATAGCCAACAAAAAGTACGTTCTATGTAACATTTATGCCCGAATCAAAAAGACAGGACCTTCTGGGAAAATCTGACTGAAGTTCTGACCCCCCTTTTGGGCTCTGCTTTCATTATTGGAGGAGACTTTAATCTGGCTCCAGACCCAAAACGTGACAGGCTTAGAGATACATAAAGAGTCAAGCCGGGAATGCAGGTTAAACCCGAGGGTAAATTTGAATCTGAGATGTTCCAGGCTCTGACCTCATCATTAGATGTGGTTGATATTTGGCGCAAGCTAAATCCGAATGGCAGGGATTATACCTGTGTCTCCCGGGCTTTGCCCACGATGTCCCGCATTGATTTGTTTCTCACCTCCAACTCCTTGATCCCAAGGATCATTGATTCCAAGATAGAAGATGTGGTTGTATCTGATCATGCCCCTGTGGGGCTTTTCCTTGATGCCCTGGACCCACCCAGGGATCGGCGGACACTTAGGTTCCCCCAATACTTAGTTACATCCCAAGAGTTTCAACAGTATATGGTCACTAGTTGGGATGACTTTTGCTGTACTAACGCGCAATACCTCGCAACCCCTGAACTCTTCTGGCAAACTGCGAAGGTGGTACTTGCGGGGAACATTTTGGCTTTCCTATCCCGCAAAAAAAAAAAATGCATGCAGAAAGGCTGGAAAAGCTCAGAAAAGAGCTAAATGCCTCTTATCTAAAATACTGTAATAGGCCCACAAGATTACACCACCAAGCATACATATCTACCAAAAAGGAATATGATGCACTTTTGGCTTATCAGGCGTCTCAGACTCTTTTAAGGAGTAGGGGAAAATACTACAGATATGGAGATAAATCGGGTAGGCTCTTGGCCTCCCTGGTCAATCTTAAGACCTCAAGGCACTTTGTACCTGCGCTCAGGGATGGGGAAAGAGTGGTCAGAGATCCCAAGGGAATAGCAGAAGCATTTGCTTCATATTATTCTAGACTGTACACTAGTGATCAAGCCTGCTCTGATGAGGCCCTAAAAGATTTCTGGGGCTCTATTAAATTACCACAGATCTCGGAAGAACAATTGAATAAATTGAACGCTCCTATCTCTAGAGAAGAGGTAGACAGAACGATTTCGTCTTTGGCACTGGGCAAAATGGCTGGCCCTTATGGGCTGCCAATTGAATTCTATAGACTGTTAAAACCTCAGGTTGTGCCAGTGTTAACTGATCTGTTCACAAAATACTTCTCAGTTGCAGACAAGCCAGCTAGTTCGTTTTCAGCGGCATACATTACTCTTATCCCTAAAGCGGGAAAGGATACTCTTTTACCTGTATCTTATAGGCCGATATCGCTGCTCAATGCGGACTATAAGATTCTGACGAAACTTCTGGCGGAGCGTCTTAAATTTATCTTGCCGGAGCTGATCCACGAGGATCAGACCGGCTTCATGTTTGCGAGATCATCGGTGGTTAATATCCGCCGAGTATTGCATCTGACCCAATACTTCTGGAGAGGGGATCAGGCCGTTTCATCTAGGCTTCTTCCGGAGGCCTTCCTGCTGTCCTTGGACGCAGAGAAGGCCTTCGACCGAGTGGAGTGGAGTCACCTGTTCCACACTATGACACACTTCAACATTTCGGGCCCCTTCATGTCCTTTCTTAAAAACTTGTACTCCTCCCCCACTGCCAACATTTGTGTAAATAACATGTTCTCTAGTAACGTGACTCTTGGGCGAGGCACCAGACAAGGCTGCCCCTTATCCCCGTTACTATTCAATCTGGCACTGGAACCACTGGCGACAAAGTTACGCCAGGTTTTCCCTGGTATTGATATGGCAGGCGACCCTCAACAGCTGGCACTCTATGCAGACGACATGATGTTGTTTGTACAAGATCCGAGCATACATATCCCGTCCATTTTACGAACGCTCCATGACTTTGGCTCCTTTTCGGGGTACAAGGTCAATATGCAGAAATCGGAAATCTTGTGGTTGAATAAAAAAAAGGAATCATGCATGACTACCCGTTTGCAACAGCCTCCCAGAGTCTAACTTACCTGGGAATCCATATTCCTGTCAACCCTAACAAGATATACTCTATGAACCTAACTCCCCTATGTGTCAAGCTCTTTAGCTTGATGAGAAGCTGGAGGTCTCTTCCTGTGTCGTTGTCTGGTAGGAGCAGCCTGGTGAAGATGGTGATCCTCCCGCGTCTCCTATATCCATTGCTCATGCTACCTTTATTGCTGACTAAGGCGGTTGTGAAGATGCTAAATGCAGCGACCAGATGCTTTGTCTGGAGAGGGGGCAAACCCCGAATATCTGCAGACAAGTTATCCATGCCTTACCTAAAAGGGGGTCTCTCCTTGCCAGACTAAAAGCTATAAAACTGGGCGGCATTGATACGATTGGTGGTGGATTGGCAGGTGGGCACACAACACTTTTATAAATCTAGCTTGGAAAATGCTGCTTTGGGGGAAATCTCCTTAGCATATCTGCCACATATGGCAAGGACGGGAGCGGCTTAATCAGTAGGGCTGAACTTCCTATACCGTGATCCCCTAAGAGCCTGGCAACAAGCTCATAAGTGTCTGCAGAAGAGCTGCCATAGCTCTGTCTTTCTTCCGCTTCATAAGAATCCAGATTTCCCAGCGGGAGCTGATATGAAGCCCTTTGATCACTGGGACAAACTGGGTTTGCACTCGGTGGGGTCTTTGCTGGAATCTTTGACCAGATCCATAAAATTCTTTTCCATGCTGCAAAGGGAATTTAATCTCCCGAAAGGCTCACTTTTATGCCTACCTGCAGGCGCGCCATTATGTGGATACGCTGCTTAGAAACAATCCGAACTTCTGGGACGTATCCCCTTTTCGATTAACGCAGTCACTCTTTAAGATGGGTAGATTTTCTCTGTCGGAAATATACCAAGTATTCCTACAGGACAGACTGTTGAAAGTACAGTCTTCAGCCATAATGGGATGGGAGAGGGAGGGAGTCACGGGGATTATGGTGGATGGAGCCCGGGGGGCAATGGAAAAAGTCAGAAAGGCCACTCTCTCTGCAATTCTCAGAGAAACACAAACAAAATTCCTGCATAGAGCCTACTTGACCCCTGATAGATTGGCTAAGTGGGTGCCGGATCACCCTAGTAAATGCTCTAAATGCTCGGCGGAGGCCCCTAGCCTACTGCACTGTATCTGGGAGTGCACGGGGATAAGGCAATTCTGGCAGCAATTACAATATTGGATTAACAAAAAACTGAAAGTCCCTATTTCTCTCAAACCCACTGATATTCTTTTTCTGGCCTGGGATGCCCAATACAATCAATGTGACTTGGAATTGACCATGACGATTTTACTCGCGCGAAAATGTATTCTAAACCGCTGGACTAAAAGGACAAGACCCACTATAGCATATTTTCGCAATCTCCTGAAAGCACAACTATTCTTAGAACAGATAGACACTAGGGTAGATGTTGGTAACAGACTTAACTTGTTCCTAAAGAAGTGGCGAAGACTGATACTGACCTTTGAGCTGCAGATTCAGAGGCAGATATTACTGCCATTTCGTCACACTGAAGTATTTCTGGAGGGCTCTCTGAGGGGTGAATGGACACACATATTTCCTTTCAGTGACTCCTGAAATCCAGTAGGAAGGGAAGAAGTGACGGAGAGAGAGAAGGGGGAAAACTTTACTTTCTTTACTTCTTCACTCCCCCCTTTTTTTTTTCTCTTCTTCACACTGTGCACGAGCAGGAGATTTAATAGGTTACCCTAGTAGGTCCTTAGGATCTAAGTTGTAGGATGGGTGAGGGTTTTGGGTTTTGGGATTTGTTATTTCAAGTTGGTAGAGTTGGGAGGGGGGTCGTGGGAAAGTTTATAAAAAAATCAAAATACAAGAGTTAACTTCTGGTGAATACTATTTGTTTCATAAGTAATTGAAAGACATTTGGACTACTGTTATGATGAGAGTTTTTGGATGATAATGTGACCCGTACTCAACAGATGTAAATGTTGCTTTTCACCTATGTTACTCTTAATAAAAAGATTTATAAAAAAAAAGACTACTATTACAAAAAATAACAAACAAAATTATCCAAAATAATACAAATTATTCCTATTCTAATACCCCGTTTTGAATCAGCCAATAGGAATGAGAGCTACCTAAATCCTATTGGCTGTTCAAACCAGCCAATAGGATTTAAGCAGCTCTCATTCCTATTGGCTGATTTTAATTTTTCAGCCAATAGGAATGCAACGATAACCCAATATAAAAGGGGTACCTTGCATTTGAATCCTCAGTGTGCGGCGGACGATTGCATGAAGAGGACCTCCAAGTTGGACCGATGGACCTCTGCCTGGACCTCCGCCTTCGCGCATCGACCGCTCCGCCTCCACAGGGATGAAGAAGATGCCGGTCCCGCGATGTATGAAGATGGAGCCGCCTGAATGAAGATGCTTCGCCGCTGGGATTAAGAACTTTCGCCGGACTTCAGCAACTGTGAGTACCGATTTTGGGGTTAGTGTAAGAATTTTTTTTGGGGTGGTTTATTTTTTAGATTAGGGCTTTTTTTACTTTAATGGGCCGAAAAAGAGCTGAATGTCCTTTTAAGGACAGTAATAGAGCTGAATGTCCTTTTAAGGGCAATGCTCATACAAATTCCCTTTTCAGTGTAATAGGTAGATTAGGTTTTTTAGTTAGTTTTTTTTATTATTTTGTGGGTTCGGGGGGTTTGGGTTTGTAATGTTAGGGGGTGTTTGTTTTAATTTAGTTAGCAAAAGAGCTGTTTAAGGGCTATTGCTAGTTTATTATAGATTAGGGTTTTTTTATTTTGGGGTGTTTTTTTTAAACGGTGTATTAGAATAGGAATAATTTTTATTATTTTGGATAATTTAGTTTGTTATTTTTTGTAATGGGATTTTCTTTATTTTTGAAGTTTTTTTTTTTTTTTAGATTAGGCATTTTTTATTTTTAATAGGACGAAAAAAGAGCTGAATGCCCTTTTAAGGGCAATGCCCATATTACAAATGCCCTTTTTGGGGCAATGGGTAGATTATGTTTATTTTTATTTTGTAGGTTTTGGGGGTTTGTAATGTTAGGGGGTGTTTGTTTTTATTTTTTTGCTAAATAGCTGGTAAATGGTAATTTTATGACAATGCCCTACAAAAGGCTCTTTTAATGGCCTTTGGTAGTTTATTATAGATAAGGTTTTTTTATTTTGGGATGTGGTTTTTTTTTTTTAAACGGTATTAGAATAGGAATATTTTTATTATTTTGGATAATTTCGTTTGTTATTTTTTGTAATGGTAGTTTTTTTATTTTTTGTAAATTTAGTTTTAATTTTTTAGTAATCTTAGGTTTTTTATTTTTAGTAATGTTAGGATTTTTATTTTTAGTAATGTTAGGTTTTATTAGTTTAAGCTTAGGTTTTATTTTTATTTAACAGGTAAATTTGTATTTATTTTTACTAGGTAGTTGGTAAATAGTATTATTGTAGCTAGCTTAGGTTTTATTTTTATTTCACAGGTAAGTTTGTATTTATTTTTAAATAGGTAGTTAGTTAATAATTGTAACTTTAATTTAGGTCTATTTTAATTATGTTAAAGTTAGAGGGTATTAGGTTTAGGGGTTAATAGTTTAATTTAGGTTGTTGCGATATGGGGGCCGGTAGTTTAGGGGTTAATAGGTTTAGTTAGTGTTGGCGATGTTTGGGAACGGCGGTTTAGGGGTTAATAGGTTTATTTAGTGTTTCAGTTAGTGTCGGCAATGTCGGGGGAACTGTGGTTTAGAGGTTAATAGGTTTAGTTAGTGTTGGTGATGTTTGAGAACGTCTGTTTAGGGGTTAATATGTTTAGTTAGTGTCGGCGATGTTGGGGAACTGCGGTTTAGGGGTTAATAGGTTTAGTTAGTGTTGGCGATGTTTGGGAACAGAGGTTTAGGGGTTAATAGGTTTATTTAGTGTTTTAGTTACTGTTAGCTATGTTTGGGAACAGAGGTTTAAGGGTTAATAGGTTTAGTTAGTGTTGGCGATGTGTGGGGACGGAGGTTTAGGGGTTAATAGCTTTATTTAGTGGTGGAGATGTGGTTGGCGGCGGTTTTAGATAATTTTGTTTCGGCAATTGCCAGCATATTAGTAATGTTAAGTTAAATCGTTTTTTTGGATCCTTTTCTTTTTTCCAGTCCATTCTTTATTCATATGCATTATTCTATTCTAAACTTCTACCTATAGAATAATGCATATGAATAAAGAATGGATCCGAAAAAATTAACAGATCCGAAAATACTATTAAACTTAAATAAACTAATTTGCCGAAACTAAATTATTTATTTAACTAATGAAAACAAAACGAAACAATTTTTTTTAGAGTTGCACATATCTAATAGTAACCCAGGGCCTTGCTGATCTTAATGCGCAGATCTACGACATCGATTGCAGTCATGACTCGCTACCAATACCGAGTGGTCCTTGACTAATTTCCACTGCAAAGTATTTGACATCTCCTGAATCTAAATCAAGGATAGACTTAGGGGCATATGTATCAAGGTCTGGCGGACCTGATCCGACACTGCAGATCAGGTCCACCAGACCTCGCTGAATATGGCGAGCAATACGCTCGCCGTATTCAGCATTGCACCAGCAGCTCACAGTGTCAATCAACCCGATCGTACTCGATCAGGATGTATTGTGGTGATGTCTGTCCGCCTGCTCAGAGCAGATGGACAGGTTATGGAGCAGCAGTCTTTGTGACCGCTGCTTCATAACTGCTGTTTTTGGCGAGCCTGCAGGCTCACCAGACACATGGGGCATCAAGCTCCATTCGGAGCTTGATACATATGCCCCTTAATCTTAACTGGATCTTAGTGCAAGAGACCTGTAAATGATACCTCTTCTTTCAGTTTTCTTGTAACTTATTTAAAGAATACGCCTCTTTTACACATTCCAGTCCATGCTGTGAGAGAGCGCACAGATGGAAAGGTTTAACTTTTATGTAGATGATATTGAGGACACATTATTTATAAGTTTACCACCGCTAATTTAGATTTTTTTTTAAAGTATTTTTCTTCTATTTGATATAAATATTCAGTTAATACCTTTCTTCCAGTCAATCTTTTTTTATTACTTGAATTAGATATCTCACATAAAATGTTATTCACTGTTATGAACTCAGAGTTACTGATATATGACAACATGTGGGAACCAGTAGACCATACTGAAGAACTAGACCTACTCCTAGACAGTATTGTTAATTATAGGGTCTGATCCTAACTCCCCCCTTCTTCTTCACCTTCTCAGACCACCCTTATAGATATCTTTAGTAGACTTAAGATATTTAATAAAACTTAGTCTGGGCTGGTGGCCAGTGACCGAGGTTGAGAACTTCGATAGCGTGGTATCCCTTTACTAAGTTACTACACAATATTTCAATGTCTTGGAATAGACCTATTTACTAGTTTCTGGGTTTCTTGTAGACACCTTGCCACATTGCTGTTATTCTTACATTCACCTTTTACTAAAGAGATAGAAAGAATAGTTTTTAACTTTTATTAGATATTTATGTCAGGATATCTGAGTATCATTAAATAGTATATATACGTATGTATATTTATCTACACATAGATTTATGATAAGACCAAGAACTCATTTTATTTGTGAAACTGTGTGTAAACAAACCGCTTCTCTCTGTTTCAGTTAGAGAAAAGGCAAGTTATTTCAAAGAGAACATCTGTCTCAT
Source organism: Bombina bombina (assembly GCF_027579735.1). Classification (NCBI taxonomy): domain Eukaryota; kingdom Metazoa; phylum Chordata; class Amphibia; order Anura; family Bombinatoridae; genus Bombina; species Bombina bombina. The sequence goes on along the minus strand of NC_069499.1, from coordinate 1,412,269,328 downwards.
TACCTAGATCACAGGAACCCCTGGGTTGATAGAGACATGGTGTCTGGGATTTTTCTTTGAGGCCTAATGAGATTCGTAGAAAAAATTTTTAGCTGAAGAAATGACTAAGTGTCACATATGTGTTAAATTGCCCCTGTTGTTTTGAATCCACAAATTCTAGACGTTACGTCTAGAGGAAGATTAGCTCAGCAAAAACCCATGTTTTGCATTGTAACTCTTGGGTTCATTTTTAAAATACAGCCTGTATAATTTTAAATACTGTATACAATTGTGTATTTGTAGACCTACAAAGCAGTGACTAATAGCAACATATTAGATAAGTGTATATGGAACTTAATGAATAAGCTGTATGGTAGATGTATAAATGTTGTTTCAAAATGGTAACATTTTTTTATCTTACAGACAGCAAGATGTCCCATTAATGTTAGACATGGATCTGTGTATTCAAAAATTGTTGGGAATGGGAAATATGCTGTGTTTGTATAAATATATGCCAGGATGTTTGAATGCTGTGATTCTGTGGAGAGCAAATAATTGACAGTGTAAATGTTTATCAATATGATCAATAGAAACATACTGGTGTTTCATATTAAAATAATCAGGATGAATAGTATGACATGGTCCAATACACTTGGAATATGTGACTTGTTGATACTAAAAAATATGGTATATTGAATAGAAATATATAGGAACTGTATTTACTGTTAGCAGTGTTAGGAATAGAAACTGCATTTCTAGTTGTTTACTGCCCCCTAGGGGATTAAAATGGTATGACAGCCAAACGAATTGATTGTTTAAAACATATGCAAATCCAAGTAGCCAATAAAATGTTTCGACTCAAAGGGCCAATTTATGCTCAGCTCCGTAAGGGCGAATCCCAGATCAGCTTCTGTAGGGCCTATCATCCAAATTTCACGATGATAAGAATAAAAAGGGGTGGGACTATATTGCAAAATGTAATCCCAAGCAAGAGAGAAAAAGAGACTCTGCTGTTAAATTTTGGACTGACAAACTGCTGCGATCCAGTCTATTTTAAAGCAACCTGGGCCTATTTTTCTTAACCATCTTGCAAAAATGACCTCTTTCAATTTATTAGGCGGAATTGGATTTACTGGAGAAACTCTGGAAGTTGAAACAATAATTGTTTATTTGTGTGATGTATGACTGTTATTTATCTTTAATATTTTAGACAGAGGTATTCTAAGCCTATAGTCAAATTGCAGTTAGTAATTTTTAAAATGTACTATGTATTTTAGCTTCCATTCATAATTCTATGTGGTTTAAAACTAATCTTTTTGTTTGCCAAGTAATTTATAACTGTAACCATATAAATATATTTTAGAATTTACCTCATTGCTGCTAAAGAATTTATTTCATCTTAGATAAATTGGCATATAATCTGGCTGTTTACATTAAGAATGTTTAAACTTCTGGTGTTTTAATTAGCGTTGTATAGAATCATTTGTGGGTTAAATAACTTAATTGTGCCAGTCTGAATGTTAGTGGCTCATATCTTGGTATCTCATTGTGGTATTTTAATGAAATTCAGTTGCGAATAAGGTTAATAAATAAGATAACTTTCATGATCTTTGCATAGCATATTATAATATTTTAAACATGTATAGTTTGATTCATATCTGGTTTTCTATAAATATAATTCAATGTGTCTATAAATTTTAACTAATATAAAGAATTTAGTAATTTACATTAATTTAATTGTTTTGTATATGCATTTTATTGGGGGTTTGTTTTAAAGAATAATTATTAAATATTTTGTATTATAACCCGGCCATATACTGACATTTAGTTAGACATTATAAACTCAATTCATTATCATAGATAATATTACAACTCAGACATAACTTAAGCTCACCTCTAAAAGGTTATTAGCACTTTCATCCCTACATAGGGCTCCTCAAATCACTATAACCTGTTCAACCTGCGTTACCCCTCCTATAACAGTGACCATTATAGTGTAGAGAATATATTGTGCAATACTGCTTTAGCTGTATTGCTCTGATCTTCTTGTTATGTTGACAGGAATTGGCGAAAGGTTCAGGAGTGGCCTTTAAACTGTTGTTTTATTTACTCCTATATTTCCTTTGATTAATCTATAGAAGGCCCATAAGTGACTTTCAATACATATATTCCCTTGTTAACTGAGCTATCTTTGTTTTCAAGGTCCAAAAGAGGCCTCTTATGATACTATGGGGGTAAAAATGAAGACAATGTTATTGACTGCTTTATACTGATTTATAGACACACTTTATATATTCTTTAGATATGAACTTTTCTTCATTACATTTCTGTAAGTACATGTTTTACTTCTATGTTGATGTATGTCCTCAATAAAAAAAAGAATTAGAAAAAATTTGTACTGCAACTCGCATTTGTATTGCTAAATCTTGGCGTGTTACAGTACCAAATTTTTCAGTAATTATAAAATACTGTAATGAGATGGATAGTTTTTCCTCAGTCCTTTTAGGTAATAAAGATGAATGTTTAGATATATGGGGCATTGGATTGCCTGCATAGACTCAAAGAATCATGGAGACCCATGTTTATTACGAAACTAGGTTGAAATGAATTTGCTTTCCTGGATTGATATATATATATAGATATTTGTTGACTACTCCCTGACCGAACCCCCCATTTATAAATCTTCTCTTTACGAGGAGAGGCAATAATGAGAAATAACACAAGCTGAACCTTAGGAGTAAAGTTAAATGTCTCTAAAAAAAAGAAAAACTTGATTTAATTAATCTGTAAAAACCTAAAAACTTATTTAATTATTAAGTATTTTTTTCCGTTGTCTCATATTAGTTGGTCTAGTAATGTTTATCAAATTTTATATTATTATTAATTTTTTCTTTTAGTTTCTACCAGATGCAATGAAAAACCATTTTACAAATTACAAAACCTTTTCTATAAACTATTATTAAAGGGACAGAATTTTTATTGTTTAAAAAGATAGAGAATCCCTTTAGTACCCATTCCCCAGTTTTGCATAACCAACACGGTTATATTAATATACTTTATACCTCTGTTATTACCTTGTTTCTAAGCCTCTGCAGACTGCCCCCTTATTTCAGTGCTTTTGACAGACTTGCATTTTAGCCAATCAGTGCTTACTCATAAATAACTTCACCAGTGCCAGATTGGGTCGCAGGGATACCGGGATGGTGGGCCGGCAACTGCAGCGTGCACCGCAACGGGCAAGCAGCAGAGGAGAGCACAGTCAGTCACTACATCATTCATCAAAATCATCATAGGTGAGTGAGACTGTGAGACTGAGTGGCCGCCCTGCTTATTGGGCACAGTGAGTTCGAGTTGTGACACACATCATCATGATAATACAGCCAGAACCAGGCTATAGGGAGACTCACTCAAGTCGAATCAAGCAGCTGGCAGCAGCTGCTCTCACTTGCTTAGGATGCGGCAGTGCTGTGCAGTGTCGCCGGGGCTCACGGCTGCTTAGTGCTCCGGCTCCAAATATGATGATGACATTTGCCTCTTTGATTGCTTTCTGTGGTTGTGTCGGATCCTTCCTGCTTGTTATTACTTCAGATTTCTCTGAGCCCTAACTTCAATCTCGCCCATAGTCGGTGACGTCACCAGAGCGAGCTGCTTGCCGCTTCCTCTCTGTCTGCAGCCTTTGACTCTTTGACTGTCAGTTTCCAACTCGCTTGTTAAACTTCCACACTAATATCTCCTCATTCTCAGGGATATTCAGATTGTTGTAAGCCACATTCTATATTTATGGGAATCCCTTTTCAAACAGTTTCTTTTATTGTGCACATGCATCACCAAATACTATTTTCCCTGCAGTTTTGATTTGTTCCTGAAACGCTGTTTCTCACTTCACTGCTGGAGCTGCGTTACCAACAATTGCTAGCTGTAGTGTTTGTGACTGTAACAAATTATATACTAATGTCTATTTACATCTGAATATAAATTATGTTCATCTGAGCATTCATTTTATATTCTCTTGTCACAAGCAACATTAGAAACTATAGGCTCTGCAGTTGTGGTTCAAAATAGTAGAATACCTGTTCTTAACTTATTTATGTTATGACTTCATATGCTACAACTTATTCTCTATTGGGAGCTGATTTGTTTTAAAAGTAAGACCTGTCGTTACATAGACAGAGAGTCTGCACCACATGACCCTGCAAGTTTTAAGATTTAATAAAAGATTATTAACCCCGGCGGTAATAAGGAATGTAGCATGGGAAAAGCAGGCTGAAATGAAAACTATTTGTCCTCCCCTGCTATTGGCACCCTTAACCAGTGCCATTATGCTAGCATAGTCATATCATGGAGAAGTGCACTGTCTCCCAGAGTGATGTCATCAGCTGCAGCCGGCTGACACGCTAGTGACCGTGACCGGAGGGAGCTGTACCACAAAGCAGTCCTCCTAGAACTGCCAGCACAGGATTTCAATTGCCAAGCCAGACAGAGATGAACAGCCAGCAGTGAGTACTATGCCTCTTGACAGATGACTTAAAGGGACAGTCAACACCAGAATTTTTGTTGTTTTAAAATATAGATAATCCCTTAATTACCCATTCCCCAGTTTTGCATAACCAACAAAGTTATATTAATACATGGTTTACCTCTGTAATAACGTTGTATCTAAGCCTCAGCAGACTGCCTCCTTATTTCAGTTCTTTTGACAGACTTGCATTTTAGCCAATCATAGCTGACTCCACGGTAAATTCACGTGCATGAGCTTAATGTTATCAATATGAAACACATGAACTAATGTCCTCTAGGGGTGAAAAACTATCAAAATACATTTAGATTAGAGACGGCCTTCAACGTCTAAGAAATTAGCATATGAACCTCCTAGGTTTAGCCTTCAACTAAGAATACCAAGAGAACAAAGCAAAATTGGTGATAAAAGTAAATTGGAAACTTGTTTAAAATTACATGCCCTATTTGAATCAGGATTTTTTTTTTTTTACTTTACTGTCCCTTTAACACATGTTCTGCTGACAGTGCACTATAGGTTCAAAGCAGCAGGTTTGTTAGGCTGCACCTCTCCCTATTTTTAAATGCTGTCTTTGCATTAAGTACAAAAATAAAAGGCAATAAAAGTCTTGTAGCAGTATCTTCAATGTTTTGTATATTTAGTGTATGGATCACCCCAGGAGCTGCTACATAAATGCTTAGGAGGCATGATAATAGGTAAATAGCAATTCAATAGGTAAATAGTTTCCCCAGAATGAGAGACAGATAGTGAATAGGAAAAAAAAAAAGATAGAATGTGGTAAAATATACTACAGATATTTATATATACAATTTATTCACTTGAAATATGTATGCTAAATTCATATCAGGAATATGAATACATGGAAACTAATATAATTATGTCTGATAAAAATGATCGGTGGGAATGAGTACCTCAGTATTCCCTTTGAGAAAAATGGGTGTGTGCATTCTACAAACTCAATGGAAAATAGGGCTGGCCTTAAAAATTTTTGTTCCCAGTCTGGCCCTGAACTTCACGGGAGTGAGCAAAATGTTATCTATATGAAACACATGAACTATTGCCTTCTAGCTGTGAAAAACTTTCAAAATACACTGTGATTAGAGGCGGCTGTCAAGGGCTTAGAAATTAGCATATGAGCCTACCTAGGTTTAGCGTTCAACAAAGAATACCAAAGAACAAAGCAAATGTGATGATAAAATTCATTTGGAAAGTTGTTGAGTCATGAATGTTTAATTTTGACTAGACTATCCATTTAATTAATTTCTGTCAATTATCATTATTCAGGTTTCTATTATTACATTTTAAAGGGACACTCATGCAATTTTAATCAACTTTCCAATTTACTTCCATTGACAAAATGTGCACAATCTTTTAATATTTAAACTTTTTGAGTCACAAGCTCCTACTGAGCATGTGCAAAAATTCACAGAATATATGTATATGCATTTGTGATTGGCTGAAGGCTGTCACATGATACAATAAGAGTCAAAAAAGACATAACTGAAATTTGTCAGAAAAAAATCTACTACTCACAAGTTGAGACATTGAGGCCCATTTATCAAGCTCCAAATGGAGCTTGAGGGCCTGTGTTTCTGGCAAGTCTTCTGATTTACCGCTGCTCCATAACCTGTCCGCCTGCTCTGATGAGGCGGACAGAGATTGCCACAATTTAACCCGATCAAGTACGATCGGGTTGATTGACACCCCCTGGCCGAGTCTGCAGGGGGCGGCATTGCACCAGAAGTTCACAAGAGCAGCTGGTGAAATGCTGAATACAGAGAGCGTATTGCTCTCCGCATTCAGCGATGTCTGACGTACCTGATCCGCACTGTCGGATCAGATCCGACAGACCTTTGATAAATAGACCTCTAAGGGGCCGATTTAGTAAGATGCAGACGGACATGATCCACTGTAGTGGATCATGTCTGCCCGACATCGCTAAATGCCAACAGCATATGCTGTTGGCATTTATTATTGCACAAGCATTTCTGGTGAAATGCTTGTGCAATGCCGCCCCCTGCAGATTCTCGGCCAATCAGCCGCTAGCAGGGGGTGTGAATCATCCTGATCATATCTGATCGGGATGATTAATATCTGCTGCCTCAGAGGTGGCGGATAAGTTAAGGAGCAGGGGTCTTAAGACTGGTGCTTCTTAAGTTATGTTTCCGGCGAGCCTGACGACTCACACGGAAACTGCTGCATTCACAGCATGTTAAATCGGCCCCTATGTGCTGTTCCTGTCTTGTTATTCTGCATTTGTTAATTATGCAGATTGACTGTTTTTCTGGTCCTTTAAAGTAAACAAAGAAAACTGCTCTACAATTATATTTTAATAAATTATATTTTTATTAATATTTCTATTATATTTTATTTAAGTATTAAAAGACAATGTTATTTGACCCAATTTCACATGAGTTAGACATAACAAAGCTGTAGGTAGTTCTTGCATTATACTGTAATTGTGGGTAAGGAACTTTCGACAGAAAAAGATTTGGTGAAGACAGCTTTGTGTTTGTCTAACTAGTCATTATTAAGTTCATACTGGGTTCACAGATAACATATTCACTATCTTCCATGTTGTACTGGATTGCGTGCGAGGACCCCCTTGTTCTGAAAGAGTCTCAGATATTGCACTTGTTGGCAGAATCAGGAAGCACTGGCATAGGACCAAATATGGCTTAGAAAACTGAATATGAACCAGAAATCTGTACGTGTGGCTGTGCATTTACAGACTGTGTGACCTGGAGAAATGAGAGGTCTATCAAGATATGATTAGCGGTTTAAAATGCATTGTTAAAAAAAAGTGGTTGTAAAGAAATGCCAGGGGAAAGTGACCAAAGGCAATAGAAAAGAGATGTTCAGATTAACACACACTTTAAATGGTAACCTTAAAAATAAACACCAAGATTACAAGTTGTGCGCTAAATCGGGTAAATAACACACAAATAATTGCGGTATCGCACTCTCCATAGCACTGCCATTACAAGTTACTAAAAAAACTTTTTTTGTTGTGCAATATGGTGCATTAAGCTCCATAGTCCATACTGCACAAAACCCAAGACCTGACTTGACGTGCTCGTGCACATTTCCCCACATAAATATCAATAGAGAGAAATTGTGATTGCCGATCTCCGTAACGCCATCCCCATTGATGTCTATGGGGAAAAGAAAGTTATGTAAAAGCCTAACACCCTAACATAAACCCCTAGTCTAAATACCCCTAAACGCCCCCGCATTGCTAACACCTAAATAAACCTATTAACCCCTAAACCACGGCCCCCCACATCGCAACACACTAAATTAAACTATTAACCTCTAACCCTAACTATCCCCTATACTTTAAATTAAATCTACAATATAACTATCTTAAAATAAATAAAAACTTACCTGTGAAATAAAAAAAAGATCAAACTATAAATAAACCTAACTATTTTAATAAAATAAAATAAACTAAAAATAAAAAAACCTAAATTGCAAAATTAAATAAACCTAACACTACGAAAAAAAATAAAAAATCTAACATTACCAAAAAAGCAAACACTAAAATTACGAAAAATAAAAAACACTAAGATTACAAAAAAATAATAAACAAAATTATCCAAAATAATAAAAATTAAACCTAATCTAATAGCCATATAAAAACAAAAAAGCCACCCCAAAATTAAAACACCCCCTAACCTAACAATAAACTACTAATAGCCCTTAAAAGGGCCTTTTGTAGGGCATTGCCCTAAGTTAAACAGCGCTTTTACCTACAAAAATTACAAACTCCCCCTAAAAGAAAACCCCCAACCAAACCAACCCCCCAAGATAAAAAAACCTAAGTCTAAAAAACCTGATACCCATTAAACCTAAAGGGGCATTTGTATGGGCATTGCCCTTAAAAGGGCATTCAGCTCTTTTGTGCCCATTAAAATAAAAAGCCCTAATCTACAAAAAAAAAACACCCCTAAAACCAAACACTAACCCCAGAAAATGTACTCACCGTTCCTAAAGTCCGGAAGTCTAGGCGGAACAAAGTCTTCATCCAGTTGGCGAAGATCTTCTTCCAAATCAGCCAATAGGATTTAAGCAGCTCTCATCCTATTGGCTGATTTGAATATTTCAGCCAATAGGAATGCAACGGTACCCCAATATAAAAGGGGTAATTTGCATTCAAGCTTGAGTGTGCGGCGGACGATCGCATGAAGAGGATCCACGTCACTGAAGACCATTGCCTCTGAAGAGGACCAGCCATCCAGATGACGATCAGCGCTCCGGATCCGTGCATTGCCGAAGACTTCTCCGGGAAGAAGATAGAAGATGGTGCCGCCCTGGAAGAAGATCTTCGCTGCCTGGATGCTATGCTCCGTCTGGACTTCCGGACTTCAGGAACAATGAGTACATTTTCTGGGGTTAGTGTTAAGTTTTTTTTATTTTGTTGGGTGTTTTTTTTTTTTGAAGATTAAGGCTTTTTTATTTTAATGGGCACAAAAGAGTTGAATGCCCTTTTAAGGGCAATGCCCATACAAATGCCCCTTTACAGGCAATGGGTAGCTTAGGTTTTTTTTAAGACTTAGGTTTTTTATTTTGGGGGGTTGTTTGGGTGGGGGGGTTTACTTTTAGGGAGGAATTTGTAATTTTTGTAGGTAAAAGAGCTTTTTAACTTAGGGCAATGCCCTATAAAACGCCCTTTTAAGGGCTATTGGTAGTTTATTGTTAGGGGGGGGATATTTTGGGGTGGCTTGTTTGTTTTTATAGGGCTATTAGATTAGGTTGACATTTTTATTATTTTGGATAATTTCATTTATTATTTTTTTGTAATCTTAGTGTTTTTTTATTTTTTGTAATTTTAGTGTTTTTTTTGGTAATGTTAGATTTTTTTTATTTTTAGTAATTTGTGTGTTCTTTTTTGTAATGTTAGATTTTTTTAATTTTTCATAGTGTTAGGATTTTTTAATATTGTAATTTAGGTTTTTTTATTTTTATTTTATTTAAATAGTAATGTTAGGTTAATTTATAGTTTAATCTTAGTTTTTTATTTCACAGGCAAGTTTTTATTTATTTGAAGGTAGTTATATTGTAAGTTTAATTTAAAGTTAGGGGGTGTTAGGGGTTAATAGTTTTTTTTTTTTTAAATAAATGTTTATTTGAGGAAAAACACAAAATACAAGAATACCATACAACTGTGACATTTTCAATGATACAGACAAAAGGTGATAGTGATATCAACTAATGTAGAGTCAAAAAGTATCAATATAAACAATATTCCAAGGTTGCATGATTTTTCGGATAACCTTATCCTCAGTTTTATATTAATAACGGGCGTTACAACAATCGTGAAGATAAGTGGGGATATATGCTCTCATAGGGTAGTCTCAAATCGGTTAATGGAGTGTGGAATGGAGAAAAAGAAACGAAAAAGAGAAATAGTACCAGAAGAAAATAAATAAATAAATAGATAAATAAGTATGTAAAATATTGAGTCAGAAAGTAGAGCGAAGAATAGAGGTATATAGTGAGAGAGAGTTAGTTATATGTTACATTAGGGGCGTATTGTCTCAGAAAGAAGCGGCCAGGGTCTAATTAATGTCAGGTTTGATTAGTTGGAAATTTTTTCCCACCAGGGAGCCCAAGTTGCATGGTAAAAGTCTAGTTTATCTAGGGATGAATGGGAGTAAGCTTCCATCTTCGATAAGTAGTTGACTGTAGCTATAATCTGTGAGGTGTTAGGAGGAGAGAGTTGTTTCCATGCTTTAGCAATTTCTAACTTAGTAGCCATCACTAGATAGATGGATAAAGCTTTATGTGTAGGGGGGAGGGCTGGGAAGTTGAGGTGAAGCAAGCCAATTTGGGGACTAAGTTGAAAGATTATGCCTAGGGATTGCAGTAGGTTAGTCACCCAGAGCCAAACAGAAGAGATTCTGGGGCAATACCACCAGATATGTGCCTGGGTTCCAAGTTGTTCACAGCCTCTCCAGCAGACAGGAGAGTGAGAGTTCTAAATCCTATGAAGGGTTACTGGGACTAGGTGCCAACGCACCGTGATTTTGTAATGGAGTTCCCATAGGGATGTGCAGTGCAACAATCTTCTAGTGGACTTAAGTTCTCTGTACCAGGAGTCAACGTCAGCTGTGAAGTTGAGTTCGGTTTCCCAAGCTATGAATTGTGAGACTTTTGGTTGAGAGGAGGGATCTAGTAGAATCTCATAGTGGAACGATAAGGTTCCTCTAACCTTGTGAGGTAGGGACCATCGCTGTTCCCATTTTGTGTCAGTTCTAATGTGTTCTCTGGGGAATCCCCATGATTTGATTATGGAAGAGAGTCGAAAGGCTTCAAATTGTAACTGAGCTGGAATCCGGAATTTATTACAGATCGAGGCATGAGATAAGCCACCAAGATGATCATAGAGGTCCATAACACGGTTAGCTCCAAAGGAGGACCAGGAGTGGACATGAGTGTCAGGTAGGCAAAAAAGAACACTAGCTATAGTTTGACACGGGGAAGGGTGGGGAGCTACCGAATTCAAGTGTCTTGCCTGATCCCAGAACTTAAGGGCATCCAAAATCACCGGGTGTGTGGTGACAAGATTTTCCCAATAATGAGAGGGAATTCAGGGGAGGTCTGTTAATCTCACTCCCGAAGGAAGAAGAGACTGTTCAACATCCCTCCATAGGGCAGGGCTCTCTGTACAACCCCATTCGGTCAGATGGGTTAAGCGTGCAGCTTGATAATAAAGAATGATATTAGGCATGCCCAGGCCACCTCTGTCACTGGGTCTTTGAAGGGTTTGTCTCGATGTTCGAGGTCTCTTGCCTTTCCAGACATAGCTGGTAATAAGGCTCTGAAGTTTATTCAGAAGTGGACGAGGCAGGTTAAGTGGGATGGTACGGAATAGGTAGATGAGTTTTGGAATATAAGACATTTTGATGGCTGCAATTCTGCCCGTCCAGGAGATATCCCGAAAATCCCAAGATTCTAATAGTTTTTTCCAATCCGGAAGTCTCTCCGTAAAGTTCTTAAGAATAACAGTTGAGACACTTGGGGAGAGAGGTGGACACCTAGTAATTTTAAGGAATGGGGAGACCACTGGAATCACGTAGAGTGATAAGATCCTGAGGTGTAACATTAATGTATAAAGCTTCGGTTTTAGCCAGGTTTAATTTATAATAGCTTAGGGTTCTGAACTTAGAGATGAGTTTGAAAACAGCGGGGAGCGACCTAAGTGGATCAGTGAGCAGGAGAGTTACATCATCCGCATATAGAGAGATGGTGTGTGAACGGGAGCTTACAGGAAAGCCGGAGATATTCGGGTCTGTTCGTATGGCTTGAGCTAGGGGCTCGATGGAGAAGGCGAACAGGAGCGGGGAGAGGGGACATCCCTGTCTCATCCCGTTGGTGATATCAAAGCTATTGGATTGAAAGCCTATTCCCTTAACCCTGGCAGATGGACTAGAGTATAGAGCCTGGACCGCAATAATAAATTTTTCAGGAATTCCGAAGGCACGCAGAGTCTCCCATAAGTACTCCCACCTCACCCTGTCAAAGGCTTTCTCAGCATCCAATGACAGGGCTAACATGGGGGTGTCTCCCTTAGCACTTTCCAGCAGTATGTCTAAGATGCGCCGTGTGGCGTCAGGACCTTCTCTTCGGGGTATAAAACCCACTTGATCCGGGTGTATCAAAGTGGGAGTGATTTGGGCAAGCCGGTTTGCTAGTATCTTTGCGTAGAGTTTAGTGTCAATGTTAAGCAAGGAGATCGGGCGGTAGCTTCCACAGTCCTGGGGGTCCTTGCCCGCCTTTAGTATAGTGGTGATGGAGGCTTCAAGGAACTCCTTTCGGAAACTTCCTTTGCTGAATACTTCGTTGAATACCTTACAGAGAATCGGGGAGATTTGAGGGGAAAAAGATTTGTAAAATTGACTTGTGAAGCCATCTGGGCCCGGGGACCTCGCAGTTTTGAGGTCTCTAACGGCCAAGGTAACCTCTTCAAGAGAAATAGGAGAAATAAGAGTCATTGTATTCATTTGATCCATTTGGGGCAGGTCTAGGGAAGCGAGGTATCTGCGGATACTGACTGGGTCAAGAGGTTTTGTAGGGTCTGAGGAGTCTAAATTATACAGTTGGTAATAGAAATGCTTAAAGGCTTCTCCTATATCAGCTGGAGACATCACACATCCAGTCGGGGTGTTTATAGAAGTTATTTTGGCTTGTGCCGTCCGATTTCTCAGCTTTCTGGCCAATAAAGAAGAGACTTTATTATTATTATGGTAATAGACTTGTTTAAGTTTGTCTAACATACGTTGAGTTTCGTCAATCTCTAGGTCTTTTATCTGTTTAGAAATCTCCAAGAGTTGATTACTCACTGTAGCTGAGTAGGAGTTAGAAAGTTCAAGCTTCAGGGTTCTGTGTTGGCAGTTAAGAGATGCAAGCGAGGTTCCTCGCGTATTCTTAATCTGGGCATACTTGCTGATAAAGAATCCCCTAAGGTATGCCTTGAGGGTGGCCCAAAGCACCTCTTCAGAAAGAAGAGGAGTTCGATTGACACTCAAAAAGGTGGTGAGCATTGATAGAGTCTCCACCTTGATCCAGGGGATGGTGACTAGGAAGTCTCTAAGGCACTACGTCTTGCCCACGGCACGCGAGGGAGGGTTACCTATTTCGATTGTCAGGGAGTCGTGGTCCGACCACGAGATCACTGATATCGTTGCATCTGTGACCGAGTTCAATAGATGTGAGCTCAAGAAAAAGAAATCAATCCGAGTATGAGATTTATGGGGAGCTGAATAAAAAGTGTGTTCTCGTCTATTCGGGTGTATTGCTCTCCAAACGTCATAGAGATCATACTGTTTAATTAGGTTTTGGAAGGCGGTAGACAGCGGACGTAGCGTCCTCTCTGATGTGGAGATCGGGGGACCTGTTCTATCAACAAGGGGGTTCCAGACAAGGTTAAAGTCTCCTCCTAATATCAATTCCCCTTGGGTCACAGCTGAGACTGACTCTAGTAGTAATCTAAGAAATCGAATTTGTCCTGAGTTAGGTGCTGACGAGTTCTAGAATTGTAAGGTCTCTAAAGGGGCTAATATAAGTCAGCGAGGGAGAGGTGAGGGGGTGATATTAGTATATGAGGAGTACAAAGAAACGAGACAGAAGGAGCCGGAAGGGGGGGTGTGCCTGATAGAGGTTCTGCTTCACTCGAGAGACCGAAGTGAGGAAGGGAGAGGATGATCTAAGGATAACGTTATTGAGTGGGAACAATAGATATGAAAGGGGGTGGACTTGTCCAATACTAACAGAGTGTGATAAATTAAACATAAATAACGTTTCAAACATTGCAACCATTTCAAACATAACGTACAAAACAGGGTAAAGGCACATCAATACAGTAGTATTATAAGGAGAACTTCGTTGAAGCATTTACTACATTTCCGAACCAAACATAGAGACACTTATGATACAGCATAACAATGGTGTGTAGATCGAGAGAGCAGTTCTACCTAGTGTATTCCAGTGGCATTGGAGTAAGAAAGTAGAAGGCTAAAACTACTATGTAGCAGGTAAGACGTGTATTGGCGTATCAGGTTCAATCAGTTTATCTTGATGTGTTATATGTGGGATGAGAAAATGTGGATGTGTTATAAGGGTTCGGATGTCGAATATAGATATAAGCCACTTTCGAGATGGGTTAGTATGAGAAATATACATGTGTTTTCTGTGGTAGATGGTGGTTAATTCCAATCAACCACTTAGAGGTTAGGGTAAATTCAACTGAATACATGGACTTCTTCTAATATCAAAAGAAGAGGAGAAATCTCTAAGGATTAAAATAAAGTGTCCATAACTGGTAGGTTGTTGGGATAAGAGAATGTGTCAGGTGAGATGTACTTGTGATGTGTCCCTAAGAAAAAAAAAAAGGGCTAGTTATGTTAATAAGCACATGCAAACTATAAGTGGACTCAGAGTTGGGCTGAGAAAAAGCTCTAAGAATGGAGATAAGGATTGAACAGGCATATTGTGGGTAGTGTAGAATAGCTAAGCATAGCAAAATAGTATAAACAACAACACAATAATAACAACTATAATCAAAGCATATAAATTAGGTGGAAAATTCCAGACATTAACAAGTATGAGGTACATTTACATTACCCATCCATCTTCTTAAAGTCTCTGTTAGCTGAGAGTCCCAGGTAAATAGGCCAATACTTTGGGAGGGGGACATCTAACGTGAAAGGGGGACAGAAACAACATAAGAGTATGGTGACTAAGGGGGGGCAGTTCGGTAGTTAGAGTGTCTTGCAAGATTTATCAAAGTGCATCATGATATGTGAAGAGTTGAAACCTTCCCCTCACATCTGGGGTCTCTTCGGAGGTGGAGATGATGAGAGCCCTCCCCTAGAGGACTGAAAACTGAAAGCTTGCTGTTGAGATCGCCAGGGGACAGCTGTGGGATTGAGCTTTTTAGAAGTTTCCTGAGTGGTCGAAGGAGGGTTGTCAGCTGTGAGAAGTTTCAGGGACTGTAGAGTCTGGAAGCCTTGTTCAAGAGTAGTGATCTCTGGGAGATCCCATGGGTGCATTCCTTGGTCTAAGAACCCTATGAGCTCTGTCAATAAGGTTTTCCTGAGGGGTGGTAGGACCGAGAAGCTCTGTGAAGAGAGATTGTAGATGGGTTGGTAGCTCCGGTTAACTTCCTCAGAAATACCTCAAATTTCTCAGAGGGTGAAGCTAACTGTGGCCATAAACATCTGACCTCTCTCCCCCCCTTTCCCATTGGCCCACTATGCCCACGGGTCATACCCCACACTTCCATTTCCTTACTCGCTCGGCAGAGAGCAATCCCCTGGGGAGAGAGTCATCTGACATATCAACCCCTCACAGGTCACCTTCAATCAAAATCAGTTTGGATTCAGAGAGGGAATAACTTAGTGTCAGTGAGAGACTACCACTAGCCTGCACACTTAATTCTCCACCGACAGCTCTCCATCTCCAGCTCTTTTGGTCTCAAGATCAGATATCATTTAAGCCAGTGATTGGGCGTAACTTAACAAATTAGAATGGTCGACATGTAGATCTTCTTGTTTTTTTTCCAGAGAATCTGTTCTCTCCCCTAAAAGGGAAATATCTCTCTTCAACTCAGAGACCGAAGTCTTGAGCTCTTGCTTTAGAGAAGTATAGTGTGAGTCCATTTTATTTGAGAGATCTTTAATGGATTCAAGAATAGGGGAGGAAGGGTGGGCAATCCTCTCTGTAGAGAGAGAGAGAGGTTGTGAAGATTCCTTAGTAGAGATGATGGAGTCTCTTGAGTCGTCATCCGATAGGTCCTGGTCAAATGTATTCTTGTGTGAGAAATGATCTGAGAGAGTCCGTTTTGGTATGTCCCCATGCTTCTGTTTCTTTCTTTGTGAGTGAGCCATCTTATAAATCCAGCAAGTTGGACGTTAAGTCGGGGAGGTTCTAATAGGGATTTCAGTAACGTATCGTGGAGCAGAGAATATATGTCAGGCACCCCCCAGGTGGCGGTGCCTAGCCCAGCATGGGATGGAGAGCTGTCGGTGGAGAATTAAGTATGCAGGCTAGTGGTAGTCTCTCACTGACACTAAGTTATTCCCTCTCTGAATCCAAACTGATTTTGATTGAAGGTGACCTGTGAGGGGTTGATATGTCAGATGACTCTCTCCCCAGGGGATTGCTCTCTGCCGAGCGAGTAAGGAAATGGAAGTGTGGGGTATGACCCGTGGGCACAGTGGGCCGATGGGAAAGGGGGGGAGAGAGGTCAGATGTTTATGGCCAAAGTTAGCTTCACCCTCTGAGAAAGAGCTTTACAGATGAGAGAGGCAGCAGGTATATTTCTGTGAGTGATGCGCTCCCAAAGCAGACAAAAAAACTTGCAGCAGTAAATAAATAAAGAGGAAATAAAGTCTCTCCAAGTGTGGTGTTGAGAAGTGCTGAGAGAATCAGTAATCTGGATGGGTGCTAGAAATGCTTAAGATGTGGGTTTTTCTGGTTCTTGTCTATTGGCACTATGTGCTGGTGTTAGTTTTTGAAGGAGGTTGGGTTGCAGCAAGTCAAAGCACAGTGAAGTAGAGCTGATATAAATAATATCTACTATAGTTGAACTTCTAGTTAATGGGGTGTCAGCAGCTTCTATGGTAAAACTTTCAAGAAGGAGCAGTAGTTCTGGCTTGGTCTTGTTAAGAAGGGCAAACAACCAGACACTCGTTGTGTGTAGGATGTAGGTCTATCTCACATGGGGGCCACTTATTGTGTAAGCTGGGTCTACAGTAGTTTCTACAGTTCTGCTGATATGGGTGATACACAAAGCCAGCTGAATCACTCGATAATGGAGTATAAGGGGCTTCAGCAAATGTGTTTACAGATGAAGATCAGTGGCTGCAGCCTGGTATGATCATATAGGGTAAGTGACCTGATGTTAGGTATCTGAGTGATGGCGTTTTACCACACGTGGGGACTGCTTACCACAGAAGTTGGCTGCGGCCATTCCTACAGGCCCCTCGAGCCGGAGAGCTGAGGCGGAAGGTCCGGTGAGTACAGAAGCGTGCCCCAATCTAGGTCGGAACACTCCGTGTGTCCGATGAAGTAGGAGAGAGGAGCGAGGCACTAGCGCTGTACCGGTGAGCGGGAGACACCCGACCGGTAGTGAAAGAGAGAGGGCTACCTTCTGACAGGCTCCGGGTAGCTGCGGTCACTTGATTGCCGAGTGTGGTAGGCTGAGGGCAGCCGGATTGGAAAGTGCTGTCCCTGGGGTTGGCGATGTGAGCCGTTGGGTATGAGCGATGACACCGGAGATCTGGATGTAGTCCAAGCTCCGTAAAGTTGCAAATCCGGAAGTTTGTAGTTAGGAGCGCCACACAGACGTGTGGCGCAGCAAAACATTTCCCAAATAAGTTAGGAGATTAGGGGGTCTGTGATAAATCCAAGTTCATAAATTGCCAGGTGATAGTCCTAAATAGTTAGGGAGGTAGGGTGAGGTAAAAGAGAAAACTTTTAGGGGGTAGAAATAAGAAAAAAAGAAAATTGGTCTGCAGAGCTCTTCTGTAGTGCGACCACTTCCTAGAGTAGCAAACTCCGCCCCCCAGGGGTTAATAGTTTAATTTAGTGTGTTGCGATGTGGGGGACTGGCGGTTTATGGATTAATAGTTTTCTTTTAGTATTAGCAATGTGGGGGCCGGTGCTTTAGGGGTTAATAGGTTTATTATTGTAGTAGCGATGTGGGGGGTCGGTGGTTTAGGAGTTTAAGGTTTATTATAGTAGCAGCGATGTGGGGGGCGGTGGTTTAGGGGTTAATACTTTATTTTAGTGTTGGCAATGTGGGTGGGCGGCGGATTAGGGGTTCATTGGTTTTATATAGTATTTGTGATGCTGGGGATGGCGGTTTAGGGGTCAATAGTGTAATTTATGGGTGTTAGTGTACTTTGTAACATTTTTGTTATGAGTTTTATGAAACATTTTTGTTTCGCAAAATCCATAACTACTGGTCTCAGATAGCGGAATGGATTGCAGGGGGTATAAGCTATAACACTAGCGTTATAGCCGGACCGCACAACCTGTAATAAAGACGCAATGAAAATCCTGCACTCAAAAGCCATTTTTTGAGTGCGGAATGGAGAGTTGCATAAAAGCTAAAATGCTAGCGGTATAGCTGTACTGCCAAACTTGTAATACGGGAGACCTGCATATTGCGCCCAATGGCCAATTTTTTAGCGGTATAGCCGTATTGTAAACTTGTAATCTTGCTCAAAGTTAATTCAACAAACTAATTGATGTTCATAGTATAGATCAGTGATGGTCAATTTCCGAACACATGGGCGCCTACAGGTCAATATTATAAAAACTTTAAAGGCTCCATATAAATTTATGGCTATTAAACAAACAATAAAAAATTAAAAAATACAGAGGGCGACTCCTAGTGCAGGTGAGTAAGTTGGATTAAACCCACTTTCTGTTCCCAACAGATGGATACTCACAAAGTATGAAGCACACTATAGTGCAATTGTAGCCTGCTGGGTATATTGTAGTGGCCCAGCGCACATTAGAACCAGGGTTGTTTACTGCTCCAAATTCTTTTGGCAATCAATGAAGGAACGGAGACTCCAGTATATCAAAATCAATTTTATATTAAAAATATAAAAACAATTTTACAGATAAAAAATGAATAAACTTTATCAGTATAACACGCTACGCGTTTCTCAGCGCTAACCATGCTGTTTCCTCAGGCAGGTAATCCTACCTTACCTGCCTGAGGAAACAGCGTGGTTACGCTGAGAAACGCGTAGCGTGTTATACTGATAAAATATCAACTACTGCTGTTTTTTTAATATACTTTGGATTCTGGTTTTGACTGTTCTACAGTGTTTCAGATTCTGACTATGATCTATTTTGTGATTTGTCATCTCTGTAGTCCGGCTGGTTTTGAATCTTGTCTACCGTGACCATAATTTTGGTTTGTGATTTGGTAACTCTGAAGTTTGGTTTTGGCTTTTGTTTAGTTTACTACTTGCCTATGAACCACCAGAACGGCCTACAACTTCATGTTACTAAAGGTCACATCCTGGGGTTTATACAGTGCTTCGGGATATACTGCTAGTCAGCTACTGGGTCTATACCTGGAATGGCATTTTCCTCTAGGCCTGACACCAGGTCTACAGTAGAGGTTGTAGTTAGATGAAGCTGGATAAGGATGGCTCAGATGGTGATCCCCTGGCCTGGGGTACAGGTAGGAGGATCAAAGTAGGGCATTCTATACCTGACAGAGTGAACAGAGGTGTGCATGAAAAAGGGGGGATAATTGGAAGGGAGCAGGAGTTGAATGGCGAAGGGATGGTGTCCCTTGGCCATGTGGTTGCTTTGTCCCTGTCCTTGTAAATTTGATTAGTCGTCTGGAGTACAACAGGAAGTGAGACATCACTTAAATTCCCAACTTTATCTGAGAGGTGTTAGTTTAAATTTGTAGATTGATATTATAAGGAGCCACAATGCTCAGGAGGGGAAATATTGGAGCCTGAAATAACTGGTATATTAAATGTTAACAGCCTGCTACTATCCCTGAAGGCTTATTAATATCTTTTATTTTGAGTAGGTTTTTTTCTTCTTCAATGGAGTGTTACAGATATTATAATCAAGGTACATTGTTTTAGATAATCTGTTCTACTGAAGATAGAGTGGGCACTTTGATAGTCGTGGATGAATATGAGGGTTTTTAGTTTTGTGGTTCTCCTCAGTGAATAGCTGAATATTTAGCAGCTTGTAATGTTTGTGTAAGCGTGTTTTTGGTTTATGTATGTTTTAATTTGCAATATCTTGCAATTTTTTAAAACTTATTAGAAGAATCTGAGGCTAAATTATATGGAGGATCTGAGGCTAGATGATAGGAAGTTTGCAAGAGGGATCTAAGGCTAGATAATAGGGAGTTTGTCAAGAAGTATGTGAGGCTAGATTATAGGGAGTTTGCAAGAGGGATCTAAGGCTAGATGATAGGGAATTTGTCAAGAAGGATGTAAGTCTAGATGATAGGGAGCTTGGCAAGAAGGTTGCGAGGCTAGATGATAGGGAGTTTGGCAAGAAGGATGTGAGGCTAGATGATAGGGAGTTTGGCAAGAATTATGTGAGGCTAGATGATAGGGAGTTTGGCAAGAAGGATGTGAGGCTAGATGATAGGGAGTTTGTAAAGAAGGATATTAGGCTGGATGATAGGGAGTTTGGTAAGAAGGATGTGTGGCTAGATGATAGGGAGTTTGGAAAAATGGATGTGAGGCTAGATGATAGGGAGTTTAGAAATAAGAATGTAAGGCTGGATGATAGGGAGTTTGGAAATAAGGATATGAGGCTAGATGATAAGGAGTTTGGAAAGAAGGATGTAAGGCTGGATGATAGGGAGTTTGGCAAGAAGGATTTAAGGCAGGATGATAGGGAGTTTGGCAAGAAGGATATGAGGCTAGATGATAGGGAGTTTGGCAAGAAGGATGTGAGGCTAGATGATAAGGAGTTTGGAAAGAAGGATGTAAGGCTGGATGATAGGGAGTTTGGCAAGAAGGATGTAAGGCATGATGATAGGGAGTTTGGCAAGAAGGATATGAGGCTAGATGATAGGGAGTTTGGCACTAAGGTTGTGAGGCTAGATGATAAGGAGTTTGGAAATAAATATGTGAGGCTAGATGATAGGGAGTTTGGTAATAAATATGTGAGGCTAGATGATAGGGAGTTTGGAAATAAATATGTGAGGCTAGATGATAGGAAGTTTGTAAAGTAGGATGTGAGGCTAGATGATAGGGAGTTTGGAAATAAATACGTGAGGCTAGATGATAGGGAGTTTGGAAATAAATATGTGAGGCTAGATGATAGGGAGTTTGGAAAGAAGGATGTGAGGCTAGATGATAGAAGTGAAGCAGTGAATACTATTGTAGAGGCATTGTTAATGCTGGCGATCAGTAGATGGAAGTTACATTAGTTTTGTTGTAGGTTTAATTAGACAGTTTTACTATTTTTGTTTATTGTCATATCTCTTACATATTTCCCATTAAAACGGTGACTAGGTGGTCACGGATCTAAGAGATTAAAATCCTAGTGCAAAAAATGTAACCACACCCATAGCAACAGGTTACAAACAATTGATCTTCCAAGGACTTTCAAAGACAAGCACTAAAGTAATGATGTCCAATATTTTTGCAATCTGTTACTCGTGCCCTCACAAACCAATTTTTCATTATTCCAGTCTTAACCTGCTATAAACCATGTGCAAGACACAAACTCAGTGTAAAGTAGACATGTACATTTTTTGAATGCTGTGACAGCACATGATACACCATTCACAGTCTGTGTATGACTGTTCATAAAAAAATTATATGGGCTCAAAGATATGAGGTGCTTTAACGTGGAGATACATAATACACGTCTAAATATGTATATGTGTGATATATATTTATATGTGTGCACATATGTATTTATATATGCATATGTGTATATATGTATTTATAGACATATATACACATATAAACACATAAATACCTATGTATACATAAATATATATATATATATATATATATATATATATTTACAAAAATGTGAGGGGTGTACTCACTTTTGTGAGATACTGTAAGTGCATTTGAGCCCTTCGCAGTCAAGTAGCTGAAAACATGTAAAATCATATTTATGCAATATTCAAATTAAATTAAAATGTTTAACTATTTATTTATTTACTGTAATTATTTCACATTCCAATGTTCTTCACATGGGGGAATATTTTCTAAATATTTTTAAATAAAAATTCCTATATACTGTATATCTGTAAATTAAATGATGCAAATCCTTGCAAAAGTATTCACCCCCTTGACTTTTTACCTATTTTGATACATTACAGCCTTAAGTTCAATGTTTTATTAAACTGAATTTATGTGATGGATCAGAACACAATAGTCTAAGCTGATAAAGTGAAATGAGAAAAATATATACATAAAACTATTTTTTAGAAATAGAAAACAGAAAATTGGCATGTGCGTATGTATTCACCCCCTATGTTATGAAGCCCATAAACAGCTCTGTTGAACCAATTACCTTCAGAAGTCACATAATTAGTGAAATGATGTCCACCTGTATGCAATCTAAGCTTCACATGATCTGTCATTACATATACACACCTTTTTTGAAAGGCCCCAGAGGCTGCAACACCTAAGCAAGAGGCTCCACTAACCAAACACTGCCATGAAGACCAAGGAACTCTCCAAACAAGTAAGGGACAATGTTGTTGAGAAGTACAAGTCAGGGTTAGGTTATAAAAAAATATCCAAATCTTTGATGATCCCCAGGAGCACCATCAAATCTATCATAACCAAATGGAAAGAACATGGCACAACAGCAAACCTGCCAAGAGACGGCCGCCCACCAAAATTCACGGACCGGGCAAGGAGGGCATTAATCCGAAAGGCAGCACAGAGACCTAGGGTAACCCTGGAGGAGCTGCAGAGTTCCACAGCAGAGACTGGAGTAACTGTACATAGGACGACAATAAGCCGTACGGTCCATAGAGTTGGGCTTTATGGCAGAGTGGTCAGAAGAAAGCCATTACTTTCAGCAAAAAACAAAATGGCGCGTTTGGAGTTTGTGAAAAGGCATGTGGGAGACTCACAAAATGCATGGAGGAAGGTGATCTGGTCTGATGAGACTAAAATTTAACTTTTCGGCCATCAAAGAAAATGCTATGTCTGGCGCAAACCCAACACATCAAATCACCCAAAGAACACCATCCCCACAGTGAAACATGGTGGTGGCAGCATCATGCTGTGGGGATGTTTTTCAGCAGCCGGGACTGGGAAACTAGTCAAAGTTGAGGGAAAGATGGATGGTGCCATTTTAAGGACAATGCCCATCCAAATGCCCTTTTAAGGGCAATGGGGAGCTTAGGTTTTTTTAGTTAGGCTTTTATTTGGGGAGTTGGTTGTGTGGGTGGTGGGTTTTACTGTTGGGGGGGTGTTTGTAAAAATTTTTTACAGGTAAAAGCTAATTTCTTTGGGGCAATGCCCCACAAAAGGCCCTTTTAAGGGCTATTTGTAGTTTATTGTAGGTTAGGGTTCTTTTTTATTTTGGGGGGGGGGGCTTTTTTATTTTCATAGGGCCCTTAGATTAGGTGTAATTAGTTTAAATATTTGATAATTTATTTTTTATTTTTTGTATCTTAGTGTTTATTTTTTTGTGTAACTTAGTGTTTATTTTTTGTAACTTAGTTGTTAGTTTTTTGTAACTTAGTAATTTTTTAGTGTAGATTTAAATTATTTTAGTAGGGTTAGGTTTCTAAATATATAATATAGTTAATTTAATTTGTAGTTTGATGTAATTTTCGTATAAAAGTTAGGTTAGATTAATTATTAATTTAATATAGTTTAATGTCATTTTATTATAAAAGTTAGGGTAGATTAATTATTAATTTAATATAGTTTAATGTAATTTTATTATAAAAGTTAGGGTAGATTAATTATTAATTTAATGTAGTTTAATGTAATTGTAAAGGTAAGTTTAAATTGATTATAAGATAGGGATGAGTTAATATTTAATATAAAGTTAGTGGGTTGTTAGGTTTAGGGGTTTATAGGTTAATTTAGTTTATGGCGAGGTGGGGGGGCTGGCGGTTTAGGGGTTAATAACTTTATTTAGTTGCGGTGGGCTCCAGGAGCGGCGGGATAGGGGTTAATAACATAATGTAGGTGGCGGCGGTATAGTGGGAGGCAGTTTAGGGGTTAATAACATAATGTAGGTGGCAGCGGTATAGGGGGTAGCAGATTAGGGGTTAATAACATAATTTAGGTGGCGGCGGTATAGGGGGTGGCAGTTTAGGGGTTAATAACATAATGTAGGTGGCGGTGGTGTAGGGGGCGGCAGATTAGGGGGTAATAACATAATGTAGGTGGCGGTGGGCTCCGGGAGCGGCGGGATAGGGGTTAAAAACATTATTAGAGTGGCAGTGGGCTCCAGGAGCAGCAGTTTAGGGGTTAATAAATTTATTTACTTGCAGCGGGTCCGGGAGTGCCGGGATAGGGGGTAAACAGTTTAGTATAGTGGCAGTGTTTAGTGACAGTATACAAATAAAGCTGGGAAAAAGCCAAAGTGCAGCGAGATCAATGACTGTCAGTTAACAACAGTCTGCTGTTCATCGCCCTGTACTTGGTGCGTGACTTTTTGACAGCTTTTTTGTTAACTATGGAGAACATATTCAGGTCCGTGGCAGCGATGTTAGGCGATGTTAGGCGAGCGTATTGGTGCCGTTGAATGCAGCACAGTTGACGGCTTGATAAGTAGGCCTCTATGTATGCAAAGAAGACCAAGTTGCTGCTTTGCAAATCTGATCAACTGAAGCTTCATTCTTAAAAGCCCAAGAAGTGGAAACTGATCTAGTAGAATGAGCTGTAATTCTCTGAGGCAGGGCTTTACCCGACTCCAAATAAGCTCGATGAATCAAAAACTTTAACTACAATGCCAAAAAAACGGCAGAAGCCTTCTGACCTTTCCTGGAACCAGAAAAGATAACAAATAGACTAGAAGTCTTCCTAAAATCTTTAGTGGCTTCAACATAATATTACAGAGCTCTCACCACATCCAAAGAATGTAAAGATCTCTCCAAAGAATTCTTAGGATTAGGACACAAAGAAGGGACAACAATTTCTCTATTAATGTTGTTAGAATTCACAACCTTAGTTAAGAATTTAAATGAAGTCCGCAAAACTGCCTTATCCTGATGAAAAATCAGAAAAGGAGATTCACAAGAGAGAGCGGATAATTCAGAAACTCTTCTAGCAGAAGAGATGGCTAAAAGGAACAACACTTTCCAAGAAAGTAGTTTAATGTCCAAAGAATGCATAGGCTCAAATGGAGGAGCCTGTAAAGCCTTCAAAACCAAATTAAGACTCCAAGGAGGAGAGATTGATTTAATGACAGGCTTGATACGAACCAAAGCAGACAAAGCTTTATCCAAACCATCCTGAAGAAATTGTAAAATTCTAGGCATTCTAAAAGAATACCAAGAGAATTTATGAGAAGAACACCATGAAATGTAAGTCTTCCAAACTCGATAATAAATCTTTCTAGAGACAGATTTACAAGCCTGCAACATATTATTAATCACTGAGTCAGAGAAACTTCTATGACTAAGCACTAAGCGTTCAAATTCCATACCTTCAAATTTAATGATTTGAGATCCTGGTGGAAAAATGGACCTTGAGAAAGAAGGTCTGGTCTTAATGGAAGTGTCCAAGGTTGGCAACTGGACATCCGAACAAGATCCACATTCCAAAACCTGTGAGGCCATGCTGGAGCCACCAGCAGCACAAACGATTGCTCCATGATGATTTTGGAGATCACTATTGGAAGAAGAACTAGAGGCGGGAAAATATAAGCCGGTTGATAACACCAAGGAAGTGTCAACGCATCCACTGCTTCTGCCTGAGGATCCATGGACCTGGACAGGTACCTGAGAAGTTTTTTGTTTAGATGAGAAGCCATCAGATCTATTTCTGGAAGCCCCCACATCTGAACAATTTGAGAAAACACATCTGGGTGGAGAGACCATTCTCCTGGATGTAAAGTCTGACGACTGAGATAATCCACTTCCCAATTGTCTATACCTGGGATATGAACCTAGCTTGAGGACTGTGAGTCCCACCCTGACGATTGACATATGCCACAATTATGATATTGTCTGTCTTAAAACAAATGAATGGTTCTCTCTTCAACAGAGGCCAAAACTGAAGAGCCCTGAGAATTGCACGAAGTTCCAAAATATTGATTGGTAATCTCGCCTCATGAGATTTCCAAACCCCTTGTGCTGTCAGAGATCCCCAAACAGCTCCCCAACCTGAAAGACTCACATCTGTTGTAATCACAGTCCAGGTTGGACAAACAAAAGAAGCCCCCTGAATTATACGATGGTGATCTAACCACCAAGTCAGAGAAAGTCGAACATTGGCATTTAAGGATATTAATTGTGATATCCATGTATAATCCCTGCACCATTGATTCAGCATACAAAGCTGGAGAGGTCTCATATGAAAACGAGCAAAGGGGATCGTGTCCGATGCTGCAGTCATGAGACCTAAAACTTCCATGCACATAGCTACTGAAGGGAATGACTGAGACTGAAGGTTCCGACAGGCTGCAACCAATTTAAAATGTCTCTTGTCTGTTAGTGACAAAGTCATGGACACTGAATCTATCTGGAAACCTAAAAAGGTTACCTTTGTCTGAGGAATCAAAGAACTTTTTGGCAAATTGATCCTCCAACCATGTCTTTGAAGAAACAACACTAGTTGATTCACATGAGATTCTGCAGAACATAAAGACTGAGCGAGTACCAAGATATCATCCAAATAAGGAAACACCACAATACCCCGCTCTCTGATTACAGAGAGTAGGGCACCGAGAACCTTTGAAAAGATTCTTGGAGCTGTCGCTAGGCCAAAAGGAAGAGCAACAAATTAGTAATGCTTGTCTAGAAAAGAAAATCTCAGGAACTGATAGTGATCCGGATGAATCGGAATATGAAGATATGCATCCTGTAAGTCTATTGTGGACATATAATGCCCTTGCTGAACAAAAGGCAGAATAGTCCTTATAGTCACCATCTTGAAAGTTGGTACTCTTACATATCGATTCAAAATCTTTAGATCCAAAACTGGTCTGAATGAATTTTCTTTCTTTGGGACAATATATAGATGTGAATAAAACCCCAGACCCTGTTCCTGAAACGGAACTGGCATGATTACCCCTGATAACTCCAGGTCTGAAACACACTTCAGGAAAGCCTGAGCCTTTACTGGGTTCGCTGGAATGCGAGAAAGAAAAAATCTTCTCACAGGTGGTCTTACTCTGAATCCTTTTCTGTACCCCTGAGAGACAATACTCTGAATCCAATGATTTTGGACCGAACTGATCCAAACATCTTTGAAAAATTTTAATCTGCCCCTACCAGCGGAGCAGGAATGAGGGTCGCACCTTCATGCGGACTTGGGGGCTTGCTTTGATCTCTTAAATGGCTTGGATTTATTCCAATTTGAGGAAGGCTTCGAATTGTAAACAGATTCCTTTGGGAAAGGATTAGATTTCTGTTCCTTATTATGTTGAAAGGAACGAAAGCGGTTAGAAGCTTTATATTTACCTTTAGGTTTTTTATCCTGAGGCAAGAAAACTCCCTTCCCCCAGTGACAGTTGAAATTATTGAATCCAACTGAGAACCAAATAATTTAT
The DNA here is from genome assembly GCF_027579735.1 of Bombina bombina. Classification (NCBI taxonomy): domain Eukaryota; kingdom Metazoa; phylum Chordata; class Amphibia; order Anura; family Bombinatoridae; genus Bombina; species Bombina bombina. The sequence goes on along the minus strand of NC_069499.1, from coordinate 1,412,242,114 downwards.
TACCTTGGAAAGAAAGAGAAAGCAATCTGGACTTAGAAGTCATATCAGCATTCCAAGATTTGAGCCACAAAGCTCTTCTAGCTAAAATACCTAAAGGCATATATCTAACATTAAGTTTTGATGATATAAAAAATGGCATCACAAATGAAATAATTAGCATGTTGAATCAACTTAACAATGCTAGACAAATCATGATCCGATACTTGTTGCTCTCAAGTTTCCAACCAAAAAGTTGAAGCAGCTGCAATATCAGCCAAAAAAATTGCAGGGCTAAGAAGAAGACCTGACTATAAATAAGCTTTCCTTAGATAAGATTCAAGTTTCCTATCTAAAGGATCTTTAAAAGAGTTGATGAAATTTCAAATGACCGGCAACATACTGATTTATCCTTCTCTAATGAGGATCTATCTGATTCAGAAGGCAGAATGGCAGACAAAGCCTTCTGAATAGAATCAGAAATAAATTATTTTAAATTTACAGGTATATCTTGTGTATTAGATGTTGAGGGAACAGCAACAGGTAATGAACTACTACTGATGGATACATTTTCTGCATGTAAAAGTTTATCATGACAACTATTACAAACCACAGATGGAGGCATAATCTCCACAAGTTTACAACAAATGCACTTAGCTTTGGTAGAACTGTTATCAGGCAGCTGTGATCCAACAGTAAATTCTGAAACAGGATCAGATTGAGACATCTTGCAAATGTAAGAGAAAAAAACAACATATAAAGCAAAATGATCAATTTCCTTATATGGCAGTTTCAGGAATGGGAAAAAATGCAAACAGCATAGCCCTCTGACATAGAAAAAGGCAAGAGGCAAATAAGAATGGGGTCTTAAATGAAAATATTTGGCGCCAGAAAAATATTTTTTGGCGCCATAAACCTCCGGAATTGACACACTCGCGTCACAGATGATGCAACCTTGTGAAGGACATGGCGTCAACTAAGACGCCGGAAATTACGAATTTGCATCAATGAACGTAACTTTGCGCCAAACAATCTTGTGCCAAGAATGACGCAAGCCTAATTCTGCCCGCAAATTTAAAAGACAATCAATTTGAAAAAGAGACTATACCCCAGGTAAGAAATACATTTTCATAAAAAAGCATTTCCCAGATATGAAACTGACAGTCTTCAAAAAGGAAATATACTGAAAACCTGAATCATGGCAAATATAAGTACAATACATATATTTAGAACTTTATATAAATACATAAAGTGCCAAACCATAGCTGAGAGTGTCTTAAGTAATGAAAACATACTTACCAAAAAACACCCATCCACATATAGCAGATAGCCAAATCAGTACTGAAAAGGTTATCAGTAGAGGTAATGGAATATGAGAGTATATCGTCGATCTGAAAAGGGAAGTAGGAGATGAATCTCTACGACTGATAACAGAGAACCTATGAAATAGATCCCCGTGAGGAAAACCATTGCATTCAATAGGTGATACTCCCTTCACATCCCTCTGACATTCACTGTCAGGAATCGGGCTTCAAAAATGCTGAGAAGCGCATATCAACGTAGAAATCTTAACACAAACTTACTTCACCACCTCCATAGGATGCAAAGTTTGTAAAACTGAATTGTGCATGTAGTGAGGGGTGTATTTATAGGCATTTTGAGGTTTGGGAAACTTTGCTCATACGTCACTAGCTCGTGGACTCTTGCCAATTACATGAAAGAAAGAAATATTTTTTGCATGCAAATCTCTAGTATGAATGGGTCACACTAAGTCAACACTGGTTACTCTAATATATTGGCAAAACTGTTATTATATCTAAAAGACACAATTTCCCCAAATGCAAAACTTCACCATTCAATGAATCACCCAACATTATCCTCTGGTAATGATTACCTAGCCATAAAATGTTATTTCTAAAGTAAATCATTAAGCATTGGTTTTCAGTAATCGCCTTGACCAGAGGTGATTGAAGATGAATAAGAAAAGTATCCAATAATTTAGAAGAGCCCCATTTTTGTGGTTGAGGCTGATGAATGATGGTTTTTATTGTTGAAGAATGCTAGTACCAGGATGAAGGTAAGTAGCAAGTCAGGATTAAATGAACCTCCATATTTAAACCTGAGTGGTTAATTACCTAACCAATAAGGTTCTTTTTAAAAGTCTATAAATGAAACAGTTTCTAATGATGATCATGATGGACATTTGGAATCATGCATGTCTGAAGAGATTAAATATTAATAATAAAAGGCCCATCGATTAAGTACTTGTGCTTTTGGTGCGGTCATGCAGATGATTCTTTGGATATGGGTCTTTAGGTAGGGTTGCTACTTGCTAGGCATGTTTGGGGCGGGGGATAATAGGCTAAATTTGGGTAAAGGGTGTTTGGGAGAGAGGTTGTATAGGGGGACACTTGGGTGCCAGTTGATATTGAACTTGAGGAAGTCATGTAGCGGCATTTCTAGGAAGATGTGGGTTTTCACTTAGGGAATCCTATAGGAGATTTTTAACTCTAGAGGGGATTTATGTATAGGGTTTACATAGGAGTTGTGGGATAAGGTTAATTGTGAACAAATTCTGCAATCTAAGTGTTAGAAATCAAAGCTTTATACATTTTGTGCTAACCAAGCCCTTGTTCACTGTCAGAGAACAAGAGCTTGCTTAGCTTGAAACGTATAAGTCTTGGCTTTCTATCACTGCTACAATTGGTTATGTATAGTAAGATAGTAACATAGTAGATAAGGTTGAAAAAAGACTGAAGTCCATGGAGTTCAACCTATACAAATCTAAAATACTTTCAAAAAGCTCCAGTTAAGCTTAAATAACCTCATTAAAATGTGACCCATTTAATACTAGCAATCATATCCATTAATTTTGTTTATATACAGAAATTTATCCAGACTATTTTTAAATGTATCTATGGTATTGGCATTCACTACCTCCTTTGGTAATGAGTTCCACAATTGTATATTGATTGTATATTGATTCTCATTTTTTCTTTTCTTATTTCTTTATTGAAGATTTTGCAAAATATAGGTTTCACATAGGTATCATCTTGTTGAAAAACATTCATATACATATGCCTTTCAAAGTAGTATAATGTTACATAACAGATTTCCACTTCCTGTGGAACGGACTACAGCATAATCTAAACTTAAACTTAACCTAAATTAAACTAAAACTAAACCAAACTGAACATAGCAGTAACTGACATTTGATACATTTAGTTTAGATGGTATAATTCTTCAATGACCAATTATTTCTAAAATACAATACATTAACGCTCACATATGTATACACTGCAATATCAAAATTTGTTCCTTCAATAACCTACGATGACTAAAGAGTGTGAGTGACTCATGCTTATATCCTAGTTACTCTCAATTAGAAGAAAAAGACCCCCTATATGATTCCTAGTAAAATAACATATCATGGTATAATTGTAAGCGGTTACTTTTAAAGAAAAAGTATCTCTCCAGAGTAATAAGGCTTTGTACTTTGTCTCTCCACATTCCCACAGAGGGGGCTATGTTAGATTTCCAATGGGAGGCTATCAATAGTTTAGCTGCACTAAAGAGAATTTGTGCTAGATTTTTCTTTATTAAGCATTGCACTTCATTGAATGTATTAAATAAACAAACCTTTGGTGATTCTGGAAAGTTGCTAGACAGAACTGCATTAACCTCTACTAAGATTAATCTCCAGAAGACTTGGATAATGTGGCAGGACCACCAAATATGCCCCATATTCCCTGTACCTTGATCGCACCTCCAACACCTATCAGATGCACTGCGAAACATGTATTTAAGTCTAAACGGGGTGAGGTACCATCTTAGCATAATCTTGTAATTAGTTTCCAACCCTTGGGTTGAATGTGCAGAATGGGCAGTATTATAAAAAATTGTTGGCCAAACTTTGGTATTGATCTGATCACCCAATTCTCTCTCCCAAGCCTTAGTATAATTGTGCAGCCATGGAGATGTTGCTTTCAGTAATATTTTGTATATTTGTGAGATGAGTCCTCTTTGCGGAAAAGCTGTGTAACACATTTTCTCAAACGTGGTGAGTGGCCTTAAAAAGTTACTTCTTTCTTTATGGGAATAAATGTAGTGATTAACCTGGTGGTATCTCAACCAAGGTGACAAGATACCCCCTCCCAGCGACTCTAAATCAGTTCTGGGTTTCATTTTATTTCTATGTATCAATGTTGCTATCGGTATACCTCTATTAATGGACAAATCGGAGTCTTGAATGGGTAATTTCTCGAGTGGGAGATCTGGGTTTGCCAAAATGGGTGTTAACAGTGAGAATCTACTTGAGATCTCCTTACTAAGTGAGCAAGTTATTTTCCAGTCAGAGAATGTGTTAGTAAGGGTTTGCAACATCGCTCCATGCGTCTAATATGGAGTGTTGGATAGCCAACAAGCATTTCCCAGTTGCTGACTTCCTGATATATTGTGTTCAATTTGTACCCAATGTTTAAAATAACCCTCATTAAATCTACACCATTCTATAATCCTCTGCAAGGATATCGCTCTCTTATATAACAAGAGGTTCGGGACCCCAATCCTCCTTGATCTTTTGATGTGTACATGGATGACTTGTTTATCCTTGAGGGTTTGTTCTTCCAGACATACCCATTTATTATTCTTTGTAATTTGTTAATATAAATCTCAGTGTGTGGGAGTGGAATTGTCTGGAGTATATACAAGATCTTAGGTAAAAGTACCATTTTAGTAGAGTGTATCCTACCTATCCATGATGTATTTTTAGAGTTGCAAGAGGACGTGAGCCTTACAATATCTGCTGTAAGTTTTGCATAATTTGTTGAATGGATAGATTCCACCTTAGGAGCTATGCTGATGCCTAGATATTTGATAGCTTTAGTTTGGATGTTAAATTTACATATTTTCCTAATTTCAGTTAATATATTCTGTGGGATATTAATGGGGAGGATATCCAATTTTGTCATATTAACTAGGAAGTTTGATACCCTCCCATAATTTGCAAGTTCCTTTTGGACATTTACAATAGACTCCACTGGGGATGATAACGACATAAGAATGTCGTCCGCAAACATGGATAATTTATAAACTCTATTTTTAATCGTAGCCCCCACAATAGAATTATTATGTCTTATCCTGGACGCCAGGGCTTCCAAAGACAAGACAAGAAGGAGAGGGGATAGTGGGCAACCCTGCCTGGTTCCATTTCTAATTTCTAATTGCTCTGATAATGTGCCATTTATACAAATTTGTGCCAAGGGGAAAGTATACAATGCCATAATTTGTTTGATAAATAGGGGCGGGAAATTGAATTTGTTTAAAATGACTTCCAGGAAGGACCAGTCAAGCCTATCAAACGTTTTTTCAGTGTCAGTTGATAGTAATATTATCGGAATATTATAATTGTTTACATGTTCTAGTATGTCTAATATCTTTAGCGTATTATCCTTTGCTTCCCTTCTCGGCACAAAACCTACCTGGTCAGGGGATATTAATTTGGGTAGAAATTTGTTCATCCTAGTGGCTAATATTTTGGCGTATATTTTCAAATCAAAGTTAAGAAGGGATATAGGCCTAAAATTTGCGGGTTGGTCATTTTTCTTCCCTGGTTTGGGCAAGACCGTGATGCACGCTTGAAGCATAGTGTCTGGGAATATGCCCGTGTCCTCTATTTGGTGAAATACATTTAACATGTGAGGGAGTAACAAACTGTGATATGTTTTATAATATAGGCCTGAGAACCCATCTGGGCCAGGAGCCTGGTCAGTTTTAAGTGTTTTGATAGCGTCCACTACCTCTGATTGTAGGATTGATGTATCTCCTTCTCTTCCTCTGATAGTTGAGTTAATTGTACCTCATCTAAATATTTGGAGCATTGTGTGGAGTGTTGAGCTTGTGTTCTATTGGGAAATAAATTATAGAGGGAGGGGGCGGAGCCAACAGTCAAGCAGAGAAGACGCTTTTCAGAGAGCTGCTGCAGAAGCTTCTATAAAATAACGGCAAATTGCAGTATTCTTAATGTAATTTGCCCCAAACTTAAACCTGAGCAAGCAGGACTGTTCTTACATTTTTTGTAACTCGCTTCGCTGTAACGGTATATCAGCTGTTCAACATACTTGAAGTTTACAACTAAGAAACACGCAGGCCCATGAGGCCTACTAAAGCTACAGAGGCAGACATGGAGATAGTTTCTATAGATATCTATGGGGCCCTGTGGGAGTTCAATCTACAATTGACTGCCAGCTTCGAGGACTTATCTGCCAGCCTAAGGTTGATTATGGAACAGCCAGTGATCCAGCTACAAGACAGGCGGGACAATATAAAACATCCGTTGCGCACAGAAAAACTCCTTTCACAAGAGAAGCAGAGGGAGGTGTCTGCGCAAGATTCCATAACCAAACCAAACAGCTTATCGGTGGATCCCTTTTTACCTTACATTAGCTCTGGTCTGGAGGCTACTATACCTATGCAGGACCAAAATAGTATTACTGGACCTTCACAGTTTTCCAGAGTCTCACGGTCCCAAGGAGCACTCGTGGGCCTACAGGATGGCGCCATCCTATCCACATTTTATGTCGCCACATCTGCAGGGCTGAATATAGGATTACCGATCGCACTGCACCCTCCAATACAAGAGACGGAGGCGAGCAGAGAGCTGGAGATCAGAGCCATGGCTAAAATGGTGGATAGTGAAGCATCATTGTCCAGCGCTGTCAGATCGCCATACTCCGGAGAAGATAGGTGTGCACAGATTAGCCCTACTCCGAATGTCGGATGGAAGCTTCTACAAAAATTTTTACCTTACAACTCGAATCCCTGTGTCCAGCTGCAACTTACTAGCCCATGTCTGGGCGTGCTCTGGTGGGAGGCGGCCGGTCCCTACGGGCGCGTGCAGGGAACTTTCCACAATTATTAAAAGACACATGGAGTACGGGTGGATAGAGACCGGTCACTATGGATGTTTTTCATTCATGAATTGTATGGTCTGCAGAAAATGTGGCTTGCGAATCCATCCTTAATTGGTGCCGAGTGTGACTTACCCTTGCCGGGTTACTTGAAAGGCCAGAAGCTGCAAACAGATGTGATATCTGCCTCCCGCTTCACTATAACTGGAATAGGTTAGATATATGCTGCATATATCTCTGCACACTGAGATACTCCGCTAAATTGGTACTTTAAAACCGACTTACTGTCCTACTCGAAGAGGTTTTCTTTTTCTCTTTGTGTCATCTACATGGATTCTTTCTGTACTCTTGTCATGACGTTTGTTGAACTACTATGTTGTTATTAGCTAATTACTATGCATACCTGCTATTGTGCTTTACGTTTTTAGGCTGTACTTGCTTCCTCCCCTATGTTTATATATACAATCTACCCATAAGAGCAATATGACTTATCTTTTTCTATTTAGATAAAAAGGGAGGCAACAATTGTTATTCAGTGTGGGCACATATATTTTAATCTACTATTGGAGGGAGTTATATCTAAAATTGCATCAATTTGAACTGTGTTTTCTATATTCATGTACGGTATATACTGAGACATGGAGCCTCGCCTTTCCTTTGCCGGCAGGGAGGGGAGCTGTGGTAGTTAATGGTAATGGATGATGGTTCTAACTGATTGCCAGTTTGACGGTATAAGAGCAATTCTCACTCAGTAGTAGGTATACTTACAGAGAGGTTCTGGGGGCCAGTTCAGTGTATGCATCGCTATAAATTCATGATTTGGAACTTGCTTATTTGTAAATATTGTAGATGCCCTTGTCTATGCACATATTGGTAAGCTTTCTATTCTTCTCTAAGCTATGCACATGTAATGGCGATGTTTGCTATCATATGGTTTAGAACATCAGTTCTACGATATGATCACTTAGCTGATATATTAGCAGAATAAGATATAATGGGACACATAGTAGTAGATGAGGTCATGCTGTGAGGAAAGGATACATAGGATTTAGTTGGGAGATATGAGAACCAGCTTAGTATTTGTATCAGATAATGACCTACAACATTTTATTATAAGTGCAAGCAGATAATATTCTATCTGGCAGATGTACATATGCTGAAAGTAAGTCATTTTTATAGGTAATGTTCATTACTTCATGCTAATCACTTATGTTTTATATGTATATAGGCATGTATATCTGACACTACTTGTTTGATTTAAGCTAGCCCATGTTCTTTAAGCCAATTTCCATTCAGTTTTATTAAGATTGTTACTCCCATCCCGGGTAAACTTTTGTATTCCATTTGATAACCTTCCCCCCCCCACATCCCAATTTTTTTTATATATAATGTTATTCTATACAGTCTTATTTTGGATGTTGTTCACCTATGGTCCATGTTTGACCACTTCATTTCAAGCGGTATTTACCCACTGAATATTTCCCTTGAAAGTGTCATAAGACCCAGTAGGGTCTTCACTAAGACCACCATATTCCAATGGTTATCTTGCCTATACCTAAGGGTCCATGAGTGGCCGGATTACTGGTCACATATAGAAAATCTGTATATCTAAAATGGAGGTTTCAGTTAATGGTGGGATAATTTTTATGTCTGTCAAATTTTTCTTTTAAAAATTGCATTGTGTTGTGCTTTGCGACAGGCGGTTGTTATTTATAATATGTACCATCTACTGTATATGTTACTTTACTTTTTGTTTTCTTGCAAAACCTCAATAAAAGAATATTTAAAAAATAAATAAAAAAATTATAGAGGGAGTGGAAATAATTTGTAAAGGTTTCTGCTATGTGTTTTGTATCTTCCACTATTTTACCATTTGGTTGTTTGATTGAGTGAATGTAGGTTTTAGCTTGCTTTCTCTTGAGGGATTTTGCTAGAAGTCGCCCCGGTTTGTTTACCTCTGCATAGTACTTTTGTTTCCATTTGAGGGCAGTAGATTGTGCTTTAACGTGTAAATGAGTCAGCATTTTATCTCTATAAAAATTGAGCTGCTCCTGAATTTTAAGGTTAGAGGGGTGTAATTTGTGTAGGTAATCTAAATGAGATAGTTCTCTAGCTATATGGGTGTGTTCGTCCCTGAGGATTTTGTTTTATGTGCCCTAGCTTTTATCATTACACCTCATATATAGCTTTTATGGGTCTCCCAGACTATAGTAGAAGCCATATCCTCCTGCACGTTATTTTTAAAAAATTCCTTTAGTTCTTCTGCAATCAATTTACTAATCTCGGGGTCCAACAGGAGAGTGTTCTCCAGCCTCCAACTGAACTCTTTAATTGGTGCAGAAGGCCAATTAATACTGCATCTCATCATGGAGTGGTCTGACCAAGCTATGTGTAAAATAGATATGTCTTTAACGTGGGAACACTGGGAAAGTGTAAGGTGGTCTATCAAGATATAGTCTATTCTAGAGTATGTTTTATTTGGGGCTGAGAAAAATGTGTAATCTCTTTTTTCTGGGTTAAATACTTTCCATGGATCATGCAAACCGAAAATCTTTATAAGGTTCCATACAGTTTTGAGGGATTTCTTAGGGACATGTACGTTACAATTGGAACTATCTAATTTGGGGAATAGTGGAATGTTGAAGTCACCCATTATGATCAATTGACCCACCAGAATATCCTGAATCAGAGGGACAATAGATCTAAAGAAATTGGCTTGTTTCTGGTTTGGGGCATATATGTTTATTATTGTAGTTGGTTTGTTAAATAGCACACCACTTATAGCTAGAAATCTCCCTTTCTTATCTTTGCTCTGATTTATTAACTTAAAAGGGATTGACTTGTGGATCAATATGCTTACCCCATTTATTTTTTTCCTCGGATGAGCACTATGAAAGTGCTGGGAGTAGTTGCTGTGATAGTGTCTTGGTGTATTGCCTCTCTTGAAATGTGTTTCTTGTAGTCCCACAATTTCACCCTTTTTGTAGATAATATCCCTAAGCACCAGAGACCTTTTATTAGGACTATTGAACCCCTTTACATTCTGGGAAATTAAACATATCTTAGTGTCATTCATCATTGCACTTGACATAATTGTGAACAAGATATATCATTTACCATGTAAGACATTCTGACAGTTCCTGCTGAAACAAATAACAAACAAACATAACTAATAAAAGGAAAAACAGTAAATACTAAAACTAATTTAAGATTAATTACCAGGGGGTTCACTACTATTAAGAATTGGAACTCTACCCACCCAGCAAATGGTTGTCATTGATAAACATATTTATATAATATAGTTTTTCCAACACATCAATATAGTTGTAAACACTCAACAACAAAAATTCAATAACCTAGTCTCGAGAGCCTGAAAGGATACTCTTGGGTGCCGTTGTAGATCCCTGATCAGGTTACCCTCCAGCCATGTTAATGTCCCTGCTGATACAAGTTATTATTTTTTGCGCTACACCTTTTGCCACTCTGTCCTTTGAGGCTTATGGGGTACCCTTTGGGTTTTTTTTCTCCTTGTTCCATGGATTTCTCTACGTCTGGTGTCATAAGAGGGATCTCTAACTTGCGGCAATAATCCAACATTTCTGATGGGGCCGCACAGATTGCTCTTCTGTTGTTCCACGTTACCACCAATTGAAATGGATGGTTCCATCTGTATTTAATGTTCAGTGATCTTAGCGGTGCCAATTCTTTCCTCTTTTGAAGGGTTCTGCTAGATAGGTCTGCATAAATCTGGAGATTAACCCCTTCGAATTTAATAGGTTGCCTATTTCTTGCCCCTTTCATTATTTGCTCTTTCAAAGAGTAATTCGTTGTTCTGACAATAATGTCCCTTGGTGGAGCACCTTCTTGAGGGGTGGGCCTGAGTGCTCTATGAGCTCTGTCGATTTCAACTGGAGAAGAATCTTCTTGATTTCTGAGAGTAGAAAAAAGGGACTGTAAGTACATAGGTAGATCTGCTGATTGAACTGTTTCCGGGATGCCCCTGATTCTTATATTATGTCTCCTGGATCTGTTCTCCAGATCATCCAGTTTATTTTCCAGTTGCTGTATAGTGTTATCTTGTTGATCTAATTGAGTTTTCATTTCAACTGCATCTGAGCTATATGTTCCCCAGTCGTCTTCTAGCTTTTCCACTCTATTGCCAATTTCTGATATGTCTTTTTTTAAATCTGATATCTCATCTTTAATACACTTCTTTACTTGTGCAAGCAGCGAAGCAAAATCCTCCTTTGAAGGCAGAGAGGTTAGTATAGATTTAGTGACACAAATGGTTGCTTGCTCTTCATCTGAGTCAGACTCAGAGGTGTATGATGTATGTGCTTGCTTGGGAGAATCAGATGGAGATATATCTGGCACTTGTGAGTTTGCCACCTTAAAAAAATGGTCTACTGAAGGTGTAGAGGATACACTGAGTTTAGAACATTTTTCTTTATTCTTTTGAGACATCTTTTTAGGAGGCATAGTTACCAATTATGTACAAATGTGATTATGTTGGTATAAGTGTTGGCAATATTTAACTATTTCCAGTGTTAGCAGAATGAACAGCTATGTTTGCCCCTTACAGACTTTGATAATGAGTTCCCCTTATAATATAGCGAAAATGAAATCTTTATGAGGAGGCTCTCGTGTGCTACCGCTGCCCTGTAGGCTTCACATAAAAAATTAATACAGCTGCTTAGTGCCTGCGGTCTAGTGAGGGGTTATTGCTGACAGGGCATTCTTACTTTAGGCATTGTGATATGCATCGGCTGTGTCTAGTGCTGCTTCAATTAACATAGCCTCTTAAACAGATCGAGACTAATTGCAGAGCCTTTCAACTGTTGCAAAATGGCTTCTGTCACACGTGGGGCAAATTTGAGAGTTCACCCGATACGCAGTATTGAGGAGCCTGCTATTTATAACGTTTGTTACCTTGCGGTATTACGATCCGCTGAGCCACTAGAATCAGGGGCCCCACTGTCAATCACCCGATGTTAAACTGCTAGCGTTCCGTCGGCTGACATAGCCAGTTTATTAGGCCCAGATGAGATGTGTTTCACCTAAGTCCACAATGTTGCTGCTCTGTCAACGAATAAATGACCATTGCCTTTCGTTTGACTGGACATCTCTGCATGTTGCTCTGATCATTTGCTCTTAGTGCATATTGAGCCGTTTACTGGACTGGTGCACCGGAGCTCACCTAGAGTGCGGCCATCTCCTATGAGTGCCGGCTCCGCCCCCTCTCATTTTTTTTTAAAGATTTTTGGGGATAAAAATTAATTTATATTAGATTTTCTCCATAGCTATGTGCAGAAGCAATCCTTTTCTGTATTATTACTTTAGCAATGTGGAGGAGGCGGCTGCCTGCACCTGGAACTATGCAGTTCGGATGCAAGTTGCTTCTGACGCATTCTTTACCTCTCTCCTAGCTCTTTATAATGCAGTAAACATGTAAGAAATTCAGGTTGTGCAGTAAAACTATAAGCGTCTATTTTATTGCTCAAAGGGGATTTTCTATCTAAAAATGATTGACCATCTGGTGTGTTTTCCTAACGCATATGTCTTTGGGTAAATGCATATTTCTCTGACCCTTGTTTTCACACCATAGCATGCAAGCTTATTCTTATTCACTCCCAAAATCAGTAACATTGCCTGACCCCCTCATTGATTACACAGAAAACATCTTTGCTCTCCTCGCAACTAAACTGACATTCTAGCAAGATCAGATTCAGCAATAACCTTGACTTATGCAAAGGGCTTTACTTCTTCCACTGTTAGTTTTAACCATTTGTAAACATCCCTTCATTGTAAACTCACAAAGCTCTCTTTATCTTTATTGTATTGAGGTGCAGCTTTATAAAACTCTCTATAAATGTGTTAAATAAACATAAACTAATGACAGAGAGCCAGTAGGATCCTGCAGTTGAGACTATTTGATGTTTTGTGTATCTATGTAACCGTAAAACTATGCTGAGGTTAAAGCCAGGCAAGAACAATGCACAGGGTTCCAATGTTTACCACAACTGAGGGACATTAGCCGGCATAGCAGTAGGGAACAAGGGGGGCACTAGGCCAGTGATGTACCATTCAGCCTGCCCCTCCTCTCTGTTAACCTTATTGTTATTGCCACCTCATTAACTCACCGAAGCAGAAGGCACCCAGCTGCGTAAGAGCACAGCAACTTCGTAAATCTGTCCAGAATGAAAAGAGCTGGCCTAATCTTCTGCTCACAAGGGAATGGGGCTGTTAGGAAGGTCTCCCGTGTAGTGCTAACATGTTCCCTTGTTGACCTTCTCTAAAGTGCTTACTGCTTCCAAGAATTAAATGGAGTCAGAGAGCCTGGCTCAAAAGCACACTAGTAAGGGCTTACCATGTTTGTCATATACTGTTTTCTACACTGATTTTGAAGAGCTCCTTCGCAGCATAATGCTAATATATAATTAGGGCTTTATGATCAAAAACTTGCATGGAGAGACATCTTTATTTTTTTGAGCATTATATTGTATTGTGCGTTGTCTCTCCTTCACACCCAGAATCCTGCATAACGACATAATCAGCTCTCAAGCTAAAAATTGCCTTTCTAAAACTCTTTGAGGGACCAGGCAGTACCCAGAGATTTAAATAATTCAGCCCCGAAAGAGAACATTTTGTAAATGTATGGTACAGAAAATAAAGGGATGTTAAAGTCAATTATTTACTTATGTATATTTATATGTTATCAATTAAACACTGCATTCAAATCATTTAACATCTCCAGATGAAGAATCCTCACTCACTGGACTTTCAATGGTGATACGATTTATTATAAGTAGCGTTTTGGAGCAAACATGCCCCTTCCTCAGACCAACCAGGGGCATGTTTGCTCCAAAACATCACTTATGATAAATTGCATCACCATTGAAAGTACAGTGAGTGCGGCTTCTTCATCGTATATCATGATTTTCATTTCCTGACACACTGGCTGATGACTATTGAGGTGTAAGTGCAAGTCCCTTTTGGAGTTTATATATATAAATAAATACAAATGATTCAGCACACCTTACAATATTATTTTTATTTATATTACTTCTTAGGGGTGCAGTCAACCAACCAAATAATTACACAAAATAGAATATTGGCGCACATCCATTTCTATATTATAAAAACATCCTATAATATAAAAGGCCAAGTGTGTTTGTCCAAAGCTGTCATGCGTAGTAGAGACAGCGCAAGGACAAACACACCAGGCCTTAGAGTCTACCTGATCTGTTGTCCGCGGCGTGACAACGTGAATGGGAGTGGGCATGGCCGGGCGTGAGCGGGCAAGACAGGGACGGGACCAGGCACGGTCGCGCGCATGCGAGAGAGAGATCAAAAGAGAGGGGGGAGAGAGAGAGAAAGAGAGGGGGAGAGAGCAAAAGAGAGGGGGGAGAGAGAGCAAAAGAGAGGGGGAAAGAGGGAGCAAAAGAGAGGGGGAGAGAGAAAGAAAAAGAGAGAGAGCAAAAGAGAGGGGGGGGTGGGGAGAGAGAGAGAGAGAGAGAGAGAGCAAAAGAGAGGGGAGAAAGAAAAAGAGGAAGGAGAGAGAGAGAGAGCAAAAGAGAGGGGGGAGAGAGAGAGCAAAAGAGAGGGGGGAGAGAGAAAGCAAAAGAGAGGGGGAGAGAGCAAAATAGATGGGGGAGAGAGAGCAAAAGGGCATGTATTACCAGTTGAAAGCAAGCACATTCGATTGAGAACAATTTAATTTAGCGCGCGTCCGGTTATCTCAACTTCAGAGCTCTGGTTAACTGTTACACAAGACAAAATAGTTGCACAAAGCACATTAAAAATACATTTAAATGAACAATTACACTAATAATAACACTGTCTGGTAAAAATGATTTGAAACAAAACTGTTTTTAAAAGTTTTAACGGCTCAAAGATATGAGGTCTCAGGTGAAAAAAAGGCTGCTAAGGAATTTAACATAGAGGTACATACACATACATATCTTAGGCTTTTGCAATTTTCATGCTTATGGGGGAATATGTTAACATGGTAACAATATTTTGTTAGTGCATCTCTGGTTTTCGCTCGTGCACAAACCTTTGACTTTTAACTTGTAACACAAGTGCAACCCAACGTGTGCAAATGAGCCTCCATCTAGCATAGTTTACGCACGAGATGGGGAGCTAAATTGTGCTCTACTCATAATCTAGCCCTAAGTAGGGTTCTATAGGGTTCTGTATGTGAAGGAGAGTCACAAACATTACAATTAAATGCTCCAAAGAAGATTTTGTGCAATGTCTCTAGTTTTTTTTATCTTTAGTCCCATTTAGAGAAACATGTAAATAAATCATTTAAATTGTTAATTTCTAAGAGTATAGAAAATGCTGTTTTCATAACTGTGCTGCATCCAAATTCTAACAATCTCTGTGTAATACTTATTTTATGAACAATATTGGCATCTCTTTCACTTTCCTGCAATTGAATGGACTCCCAATCTCCTAAATGAAAAGAAAAAAGGAAGAGAATGTCATAGTCCCACAGGCAAGGGCTGGGGATAATGTCTAGAATTAAATAAATCCGGGCTCCTAGCTTTGTGTAACTTGAAACCACTTGTGCGTATATTGTAGCTTCATTAGGAATGTTTTACGATGAAAAATAAATGGAGCTGGAGAGTTTGGAAGATAGATGGGGGAATTGACCAATAAATCCAGCAGAGTTATGAACAATATTAAAGAAGCTGAAAAATATGCACATATTGGCCCAGATTACTAGTGGCGCTCTATTGTTTGCGTTTGTGCACTAGTTAACGCGCTTGTATTACATGTTGAAAGTAAATGCGAATGCGTGAGTGCAATCGAGATTTACGCTAGAATGATTACAGCAATCTCAGAGCTCTGGTTAAAGGGACATGAAACACAAAATTTTTCTTTCATGATTTAGCTAAAACATACAATTTTAAACATCTTTCCAGTTTACTTCTATTATCAAATTTGTTTCATTCTCTTGGTATCATTTGTTGAAGGAGCAGCAATGAACTACTGCTTCCAACTGAACACATGGGTGAGCCAATGACAATCAGTATATATATATGCAGCCACCAATCAGCATTAAGAACCTAGGTTCTTTGATGCTCCTGAGCTTACTTAGATAAACCTTTTAGCAAACGATAACAAGAAAAGGAAGCAAATTAAATAAGAAAAGTAAATTGGAAATTTGTTTAAAATTTTATGCTCTGTCTAAATCATGAATGTCTAATTATGACTACTGTCCCTTTAACTGTTTCTCGACTAAAAAGTGTCACAAAACACATAACAAATACATTACACAATACAGTAACACTCATAATAACACTCAGCCAGATTACGAGTTTTGCGTTATGGCTGCTCGCTAATAACTTGCAAGTTATTTTTACAGCTCACCTTTCATAGTGCTGCTATTACAGGTTTACAAAAAAAACGGCTTGTGTGGGCGATATGGTTCCGTTGAGCTCCACACCGCACCCAAATTCAAGCAATGTTTTGACGTGCTCGTGCACGACTTCCCCATAGACATCAATGGGGAGATCCGGTTAAAAAAAAGCCTAACACCTGCAATCGCGGAGCATAAAGCTCTGTAACGCAGCCCCATTGATGTCTATGGGGGAAAATTTTTTATGTTTAAACCTAACCCCCTAACATAAACCCAGGGGGTAGATCCGATAAAAATCGTCGCCCGCAAAAGCTGGCGACGCCAATATTTGCGCGGGTTTGGTATCCTATATATGGCGTAACCTAGAAGTTACGCGCGTATATTTCTGCCGTCGCCCGTAGTTTTTTGGGCCATAGGCAGGTATACCAAACCAGCGCAGTTTGGTATCCAATATACAGCGTAAGGACTTACGTGGCGAAAATGGAGAAATCTTACTCCATTTTCACCTTGCCACAAAAAGCAGCCGTAAGAAGCCTTAAGCTGACTATTGGAGCCCCGTAACTCCCTAAACTAGCTGCTAAATAAACCTAACACCTAACGCATGCGCAATGTCTATCTACCTGTCAACCGCGATCTGCTAAATAAAACCTAACACCTAACGCATGCGCAATGTCTATCTCCCTGTCAACCGCGATCCCCCGCCGCAATCCCTAATAAAGTATTTAACCCCTAAACCGCTGCCATCTACATAAACTAACCCCCTACTGTGAGCCCCTAAAACCGCCACCATCTAACTGATCTATCCCCTAATGTGAACCCCTAAAACCGCCACCATCTAACTGATCTATCCCCTAATGTGAACCCCTTACACCGCCGCCATCTACCTTATCTATCCCCTAATCTGACCCCTTACACCGCCGCCACCTAGATAAAAATTATTAACCCCATAATCTAATCCCCCTATACCGCCGCCAGCTATATTAATATTATTAACCCCTAATCTAATCCCCCTAAAATAATTATCTCTATTACCAGCCCTTAAAAGGGCCTTTTGCGGGGCTTTGCCCCAAAGTAAACAGCTCTTTTGCCCTATAACCTGCCCTCCCTACACCGCCGCCACCTATATTAATAGTATTAACCCCTAATGTAAGCCCCTTACACCGGCGCCATCTATATTAAAATTATTAACCCCTAATTTAATCTACCTACCCCGCCGCCAGCTATATTATCTATATTAACCCTAAGTATATTATAGTTAAAGTAGTTATTACATTATATATATTAACTATATAACCCTAATTATATTAGGGTTAATATAGTTAATATAGTTACTATAGTATTTATATTAACTATATTAACTCTATCTAACCCTAACACCCCTAACTAAATTCTTATTAAATAAATCTAATTCATATTATAAACTAAAATATTCCTATTTAAATCTAAATACTTACCTATAAAATAAACCCTAAGATAGCTACAATATAATTAATAATTACATTGTAGCTATGTTAGGGTTTATATTTATTTTACAGGTAAATTGTTAATTATTTTAACTAGGTATAATAGCTATTAAATAGTTATTAACTATTTAATAGCTACCTAGTTAAAATAATTACCCAATTACCTGTAAAATAAATCCTAACCTAAGTTACAAATACACCTACACTATCAATAAATTAAATAAACTACAAATATCTATCTAAAAATACAATTAAATAAACTAAACTAAATTACAAAAAAAAAAAAAACACTAAATTACAAAAAATAAAAAAAAGATTACAAGATTTTTAAGCTAATTACACCTATTCTAAGCCCCCTAATAAAATAATAAAGCCCCCCAAAATAAAAAAATTTCCCTACCCTATTCTAAATTAAAAAAAGTTCAAAGCTCTTTTACCTTACCAGCCCTTAAAAGGGCTTTTTGCGGGGCATGCCCCAAAGAAAAGTGCTCTTTTGCCTGAAAAAAAAACACAATACCACCCCCCAATATTACAACCCACCACCCACATACCCCTAATCTAACCCAAACCCCCCTTAAATAAACCTAACACTACCCCCCTGAAGATCTCCCTACCTTATCTTCACCACGCCGGGCCGAACTCCTCATCCGATCCAGGTGATGTCTATCCAAGCGGTAAAGAAGAAATCTTCATCCCGGCGATGTTTTTATCCAAGCGGCAGCAAAGTCTTCTTCCATCCGCCAGCATCTTCCATCAAGCGGCATCTTCAATCTTCTCTCCACCGACGCGGAGCATCCATCCTGGCCGACGACTGAACGATGAATGAGGTACCTTTAAATGACGTCATCCAAGATGGCGTCCGTCGAATTCCGATTGGCTGATAGGAGTCTATCAGCCAATCGGAATTAAGGTAGAAAAATCTGATTGGCTGATTGAATCAGCCAATCAGATTCAAGTTCAATCCGATTGGCTGAACCAATCAGCCAATCAGATTGAGCTCGCATTCTATTGGCTGATCGGAACAGCCAATAGAATGCAAGCTCAATCTGATTGGCTGATGGGTTAAGCCAATCGGATTGAACTTAAATTTGATTGGCTGATTCAATCAGCCAATCAGATTTTTCTACCTTAATTCCGATTGGCTGATAGAATCCTATCAGCCAATCGGAATTCGACAGACGCCATCTTGGATGACGTCATTTAAAGGTACCTCATTCATCGTTCAGTCGTCGGCCGGGATGGATGCTCCGCGTCGGTGGAGAGAAGATTGAAGATGCCGCTTGATGGAAGATGCTGGCTGACGGAAGAAGACTTTGCTGCCGCTTGGATAAAAACATCGCCGGGATGAAGATTTCTTCTTTACCGCTTGGATAGACATCACCCGGATCGGATGAGGAGTTCGGCCCGGCGTGGTGAAGATAAGGTAGGGAGATCTTCAGGGGGGTAGTGTTAGGTTTATTTAAGGGGGGTTTGGGTTAGATTAGGGCAAAGAGGCAAAAGAGCAGTTTTCTTTGGGGCATGCCCCGAAAAAAGCCCTTTTAAGGGCTGGTAAGGTAAAAGAGCTTTGAACTTTTTTTAATTTAGAATAGGGTAGGGAAATTTTTTTATTTTGGGGGGCTTTATTATTTTATTAGGGGGCTTAGAATAGGTGTAATTAGCTTAAAAATCTTGTAATCTTTTTTTTATTTTTTGTAATTTAGTGTTTGTTTTTTTTGTAATTTAGTTTAGTTTATTTAATTGTATTTTTAGATAGATATTTGTAGTTTATTTAATTTATTGATAGTGTAGGAGTATATGTAACTTAGGTTAGGATTTATTTTACAGGTAATTGGGTAATTATTTTAACTAGGTAGCTATTAAATAGTTAATAACTATTTAATATCTATATTACCTAGTTAAAATAATTAACAATTTACCTGTAAAATAAATATAAACCCTAACATAGCTACAATGTAATTATTAATTATATTGTAGCTATCTTAGGGTTTATTTTATAGGTAAGTATTTAGATTTAAATAGGAATATTTTAATTAATAATATTAATATTAGATTTATTTTAATAAGAGTTTAGTTAGGATGTTAGAGTTAGATAGGGTTATTATACTTAATATATATATATATATAATATAATAACGATATTAACTATATTTACCCTAATATAATTAGGGTTAATATAGTTAATATAGCTGGCGGCGGTGTAGGGGGATTAGATTAGGGGTTAATACATTTATTATAGGTGGCCGCAGTGTAGGGGGATGTAGATTGTAGGTAAAAGAGCAGTTTACTTTGTGACAAAGCCCCGCCAAAAGCCCTTTTAAGGGCTGGCAAAAGAGCTGAATTCTTTGGGGCATGCCCCGCAAAAAGCCCTTTTAAGGGCTGGCAAAAGAGCTGTTACTTTGGGGCAATGCCACGCAAAAAGCCCTTTTCAGGGCTATTTGTAGGGTTAGACTTAGGTTTAGTGGTAGGGATAGTTTAGTATTTTAGGGGTTAAATAATTTAATATAGATGGCGGCGGGGTAGGGGAATTAGATTAGGGGTTAATAATTTTAAAATAGATAGCGGCGGGGTAGGGGCTCACTTTAGGGGGTAGGTAAGGTAGATGGCGGCGGTGTTAGGGGCTCACTTTAGGGGGTTATAGATTTAATATAGCTGGCGGCGGTTTAGGGATTAATAACTTTATTATGTTGCGGCAGGGTTTGGGAGCGGCGGTTTAGGGGTTAATACATATTTTATTGTTAGGCTAGTGAGGGGGGATAGCGGATAGAGGGTTAGACGTGTCGGGCTATGTTAGGGAGGCGTGTTAGACTTGTCGGGCTATGTTAGGGAGGCGTGTTAGACAGTGCTGGTGATTTCATACTTTAGTCAGGTTTTGTAGGCGCCGGCAGTTTCTAACGTGGCACAAGTCACTGGCGACGCCAGAAATTTGTACTTGCGCAGATTTCTGTACATCGCTGGTTTATCCGACTTACGGCACGTTAGCATCTGACGGCGCCGTTTATTGGATAGATGCGAGCTGAAACTGTGGGCGACGCGTGTTCCCTCGCTTGCGCCGCAAACTACGCCGTATATCGGATCGCGCCCCCAGAGTCTAAACACCCCTAATCTGTCGCCCCCGACATAGCCGACACCTATATTACACTTATTAATCCCTAATCTGCCACCTCCAATGTCGCCGCCACCTACATAAATTTATTAACCCCTAATCTGCCGTCCCCAATGTCGCCGCCACCTACATAAATTTATTAACCCCTAATATGCCGCCCCAATGTCGCCGCCGCCACTATACTAAAGTTATTAACCCCTAAACCTCTGGCCTCCCACATCACTAACACTAAATAAATATATTAACCCCTAACGTAACCCTAAGTCTAACCATAACCCTAACGTAACCCTAACACCCTCTAACTTTAATATAATTAAAATAATTCTAAATAAAACTTACTATTAATAACTAAATAATTCCTATTTAAAACTAAATACATACTTACCTGCAAAATAAGCCCTAAGTTAGCTCTTAGGTTTTATTTTTATTTCACAGCTAAATTACACAAAATAAAAAAAGAATTACTCCTAATCTAATAGCCCTATCAAAATAAAAAAAAAAACCCTAGCCTACACTAAACTGCCAATGGCCCTTAAAGGGGCCTTTTGCGGGGGGGGCATTGCCCCAAAGTAATCAGCTCTTTTACCTGTAAAAAAAAATACAAACAACTCCCCAACAGTAAAACCCACCACCCACACAACCAAACCCCCCAAATAAAATCCTATCTTAGCTCCCCATTGCCCTGAAAAGGGCATTTGGATAGGCATTACCCCAAAGAAATCAGCTCTTTTACCTGTCCTCACTAACCACCGACAATCCACTTACAGTTTTTGAAGACCGGACATCCATCCTCATCTAGGCAGCAGAAGTCTTCATCCAAGCGGGCAGAAGTCTTCATACAGACGGCATCTTCTATCTTCATCCATCCGGCGCGGAGCGGATCTATCTTCAAGACGTCCGGCGCGGAGCATCCTCTTCTTCCGATGGCTGTTGAAGAATGAAGTTTCCCTTTAAATGACGTCAGTCTTTTTTCAATGGGACTTCTTGCCGCTTGGATGAAGACTTCGTTGAGGACTTCTTGCCGCTTGGATGAAGACTTCTCCCGGCTTCATTGAGGATGGATGTCCGGTCTTCAAAACTGTAAGTGGATCTTCGGGGTTAGTGTTAGGTTTTTTTAAGGGTTTTTTGGGGTGGGTTTTATTTTTAGATTAGGGCTTTTGGGCTGAAAAAGAGCTAAATGCCCTTTTAAGGGCAATGCCCATACAAATGTCCTTTTCAGGGCAATGGGGAGCTTAGGTTTTTTTTAGTTAGGATTTTATTTGGGGGTTGGTTGTGTGGGTGGTGGGTTTTACTGTTGGGGGGTTTTTTGTATTTTTTTTACAGGTAAAAGAGCTGATTTCTTTGAAGCAATGCTCCACAAAAGGCCCTTTTAAGGGCTATTGGTAGTTTAGTTTAGGCTAGGGTTTTTTTTTATTTGAGGGGGGGCTTTTTTTATTTTGATAGGGCTATTAGATTAGGTGTAATTAGTTTAAATATCTGATAATTTCTTTTTTTATTGTGTAATTTAGTGTTTGTTTTTTTGTGGTTATTTAGGTAATTGTATTTAATTAATTTAATTTATTTAATTGTAGTGTCATGTTAGGTATTAGTGTAAGACAGGTTAGGTTTTATTTTACAGGTAAATTTGTATTTATTTTAACTAGGTAGTTAGTAAATAGTTAATAACTATTTAGTAACTATTCTACCTAGTTAAAATAAATACAGACTTGCCTGTGAAATAAAAATAAAGCCTATGCTAGCTACAATGTAACCATTGATGTCAATGGGGAAATCGTGCACAAGCACGTAAAACCAGCTCACCGCAGTTTTCAGCAGTGCTGGTATTGGAGTGCGGTATAGAGCTCAATTTTGCTCTACGCTCACTTCTTGCCTGTTAACGCTGGGTTTATGAAAACCTGTAATACCAGCGCTGTAGGAAAGTGAGCGGTGACAATAACGTGCAAGTTATTACCGCACCCCTCATACCGCAAAACTCGTAATCTACCCGTAAAGAAATTCACATACCTGAATACTTCAGCTGTCCCATTGCTCTCTGCAACCAGCTGAATTTAAAGTATATCTGTCACAGTCTAAAGAAATTCATAGACCTGAATACTTCAGCTGTCTCACTGCTCTCTGCAACCAGCTGAATTTAAATTATATCTGCCACAGTCTAAAGAATGTCACAGACCTAAATACTTCAGCTGTCCCACTGCTCTCTGCAACCAGTTGAATTTAAAGGAAATCTGCCACAGTCTAAAGAAATTCACAGACCTGAATACTTCAGCTGTCCCACTGCTCTCTGCAACCAGCTGAATTTAAAGTATATCTGTCACAGTCTAAAGAAATTCACAGACCTGAATACTTCAGCTGTCCCACTGCTCTCTGCAACCAGCTGAATTTAAAGTATAGCTTCCACAGTCTAAAGAAATTCACAGACCTGATTACTTCAGCTGTCCCACTGCTCTCTGCAACCAGCTGAATTTAAAGTATATCTGCCACAGTCTAAAGAAATTCACAAACCTGAATACTTCAGCTGTCTCACTGCTCTCTGCAACCAGCTGAATTTAAAGTATATCTGCCACAGTCTAAAGAAATTCACAGACCTGAATACTTTAGCTGCCCCACTGCTCTCTGCAACCAGGTAACCTCTGGAAGATAGCTATCTCATTATTTTCCACCCTACTATTACTAATGTGTGTGTTGTAATATGTATTTGCTATTATTTTTAATTTTTATTTTAAATGCATATTGGAGCATATTGGAGAACCATATATCTTTCTTGATCCTTGTTTAATGGTTTTATTTCCCTACCTGGATACCTCTCTTATCTCTGTAATTGTGAACTTTCCCTGTGGTTTTTTTTTGCCTAGCTCAAATGTCCATAGATACCCCCTCCCTTCACTTTTTTTTGCAGGCCCATCTAACACTAATATATCTCTCTCCCTCAGCTGAATTGAAAGTATATCTGCCACAGTCTAAAGAAATTCACAGACTTGAATACTTCAGCTCCTCCCTGCAACCAGGTAGCCTTTGAGAATTTAATGTATTTTTTGAAAATATACACTCATTTTAAATCTGATGACTGCAACATGTTCCAAAAAATTTGGCATAGTCAAATGTTTTCCACTGTGTAACATCACGTTTTCTTTAATAACACTAATTAAGCATTTCGGCACTGAATATAACAGTTGGTTAAGTTTAGCAAGCTGAATTTTCCCCCATTCATCCATTATGCATGTCTTCAGCTGCGCAACTGTAAGGGGCCTTCGTTGCCTTATTTTGCGCTTCATAATGCACCAAACATTCTCAATCGGAAACACCCACACTCTCTGCTTACACAACCATGCGTTTGTGATCTGGGCAGAATGTGGTTTAGCATTGTTCTGCTGGAAAATGCAGGGGCATCCCTGGAAAAGATGACATCTGGATGGCAGCATACGTTGCTCCAAAATGTATGAATTTCTTTCTGCATTAATGGTGCCCTCACAGATGTGCAAGTTACCCATGCCATGGGCACTGACCCCCCCCCCCCCCCATACCATAACAGATGCTGGCTTTTGGACCTGATACTAATAAGAGCTTGGATGGTCCTTTTCCTCTTTGGCCCGGAGAACATGTCGGCTGTTTTTTTTTTTTTTCCAAAAACTATTTAAATTGACTCTGACCACAAAACATGATTCCAATGTGCTACTGTCAATCTCAGATCAATCCAAACCCAGAGAAGTCGGCGGAACTTTTGGACAGTGTTGATGTATGGCTTCTGCTTTGCATAGTAAAGCTTTAACTTGCATCTGTGGATGCAGCCCCGAATGGTTTTGGCTGACAAAGTTTTACCAAAGTTTTCCCGAGTCCATGTCAGAATATCCATTACAGACTCATAACATTTTTTGAAACAGTGATGTCTGAGGGATCGGCAATCATGCACATTCGTAAGTGTTTTTCAGCCTTGCCCTTTCACACTGAGATTTGTCTTGAGTCCTTGAGTCCTTAACACTTTGAGAATGTTGTTCTCAAAGTGTTGGATTATTTACTGACGCATCTGTTGACAGGTTTGCGAGCCTCGATCCATCCTTGCTCTTAAAGGACTAGGCCTTATTATACTATAATTACTGTACATGATTGCCTCACCTGTTTCACATCACCTTCTTATTTCAACTTGCCACATCGCTATTTGTCCTAAATGTCCCAACTTTTTTGGAACGTGTTGCAGTCATCAGATTTGAAATGAGTATATATTTTCAAAAATACATTAAATTCACAAAGTTTGTTTGTTTTTTTGCATTTTCCATACTGTCCCAACTTTTTTGGAATTGGGGTTGTATTTACAAATAGATATTTCTATATTAATATTGGTATATATTTATGGCTATATATAAGTGTCATGTTCTGGTGTATATTCGCTCAGGACACAGACCCTCGGGGCAGTGGTAGGGAATTGGAGACACCAACCCCTGACCCGGGGAAGAGTATCCTGGACGTGGATAGATGAAATTCTGTGATTCATAGTTGCAAGAAGTTATTGTAGAATTCATGGAGAGTAAAACATATGTATACAATATATTCTGGCTTCAATGGAAACATAAATTGATACTGTGACATAGTTAAAAGGAGTAGCTGCAGGTTTCATGAGTAAAAAATTATAGCAATGTAAGATGTTCAGGCTTCAGAGTAAACTGGTAGAAGATTGTGACTCATAGATGCAAAGAGTTGCTGTAGGTTCCAAGTACATAATATTATTTAGAGCTGTATGCCAGAGTAATAAGCAGAGCAGCACAGGTGATAGACAAATTGCAAGTTTAAGGCATTAAATACTGTATTGTTTGTGCATACATTGGAGAATCACAGGAAATCTGTTTAACTGAACACATAGATGCAGAGTTCTGAATATATTAAAATATTTGCAGGAGGATATTTCTGCTATGACAACTTGTAGCAGTGAATAGTTATAAAGTTCAGAGTATAATGCTGTTGTAGCAATTAGAATAAGTTCAGAATTTAGAATAAGTTCAGAGTTTGCTAAGGAGCAGAGTCCAGGAAACAAAATGGGAATTATATGACTATTTGCGATTAGATGATTTTAAGCTTAGTTAAAAGGAAAGGCTGTAGTTTGAATATGCTGGTAAAATCCATACTGGAACAGTCACAGACCTCTGTTGTTCTGGAACAAAACTTCAAAGCTAATGTAATGCACATTAGGCCTGAGATGATTTAAAAAGAGGCTGAGGGAATCAGGGGCATAAATGTTTAAATAAATTGTCAGGTAAGTTGAATGCAGATACTCCCCAAACAGTATGATTGTCAGTAGCAGGGAAGGCAGTCTTAAAGGGACAGTGATATCAGGCAGGCATATGTACAATAAGCATGTACTTTATATATAGTTATAGATACATATTGTAACAAATTAGCATCAGATATATGTAGAAATATGTATTTACGAATGGGTGATGGGGGAAACCAGACGTGGACTCCTTGCCCAGTGTGCTTAGAGGAATGTGGCTGCACCTCACTGACGAGGCCCATAGGAGGCCGAAACGATCGTCTGGGGTTGTCATGTTCCTTGTTCAGAGGAGAATTGCCTGGTATTTCGGGGCTGGACTGACCTTACTTGGCGGGATCAGACTGATATACTTCAGGAAAGTTTTCTTCTGTGAAAAGCACACTGGTCTAAAAGAGGCTGCTTCCGGGTGGTAAATCGCCATAGAACAAGCCACTGAGCTGTTGTTCGTTCCTGGTAGAGCGCTTCTCTCTTTGTATGCAAATTATTATGACCCTGGGGAAGTCTCCCTATGGGTGATGGGGGAAACCAGACGTGGACTCCTTGCCCAGTGTGCTTAGAGGAATGTGGCTGCACCTCACTGACGAGGCCCATAGGAGGCCGAAACGATCGTCTGGGGTTGTCATGTTCCTTGTTCAGAGGAGAATTGCCTGGTATTTCGGGGCTGGACTGACCTTACTTGGCGGGATCAGACTGATATACTTCAGGAAAGTTTTCTTCTGTGAAAAGCACACTGGTCTAAAAGAGGCTGCTTCCGGGTGGTAAATCGCCATAGAACAAGCCACTGAGCTGTTGTTCGTTCCTGGTAGAGCGCTTCTCTCTTTGTATGCAAATTATTATGACCCTGGGGAAGTCTCCCTATGGGTGATGGGGGAAACCAGACGTGGACTCCTTGCCCAGTGTGCTTAGAGGAATGTGGCTGCACCTCACTGACGAGGCCCATAGGAGGCCGAAACGATCGTCTGGGGTTGTCATGTTCCTTGTTCAGAGGAGAATTGCCTGGTATTTCAGGGCTGGACTGACCTTACTTGGCGGGATCAGACTGATATACTTCAGGAAAGTTTTCTTCTGTGAAAAGCACACTGGTCTAAAAGAGGCTGCTTCCGGGTGGTAAATCGCCATAGAACAAGCCACTGAGCTGTTGTTCGTTCCTGGTAGAGCGCTTCTCTCTTTGTATGCAAATTATTATGACCCTGGGGAAGTCTCCCTATGGGTGATGGGGGAAACCAGACGTGGACTCCTTGCCCAGTGTGCTTAGAGGAATGTGGCTGCACCTCACTGACGAGGCCCATAGGAGGCCGAAACGATCGTCTGGGGTTGTCATGTTCCTTGTTCAGAGGAGAATTGCCTGGTATTTCGGGGCTGGACTGACCTTACTTGGCGGGATCAGACTGATATACTTCAGGAAAGTTTTCTTCTGTGAAAAGCACACTGGTCTAAAAGAGGCTGCTTCCGGGTGGTAAATCGCCATAGAACAAGCCACTGAGCTGTTGTTCGTTCCTGGTAGAGTGCTTCTCTCTTTGTATGCAAATTATTATGACCCTGGGGAAGTCTCCCTATGGGTGATGGGGGAAACCAGACGTGGACTCCTTGCCCAGTGTGCTTAGAGGAATGTGGCTGCACCTCACTGACGAGGCCCATAGGAGGCCGAAACGATCGTCTGGGGTTGTCATGTTCCTTGTTCAGAGGAGAATTGCCTGGTATTTCGGGGCTGGACTGACCTTACTTGGCGGGATCAGACTGATATACTTCAGGAAAGTTTTCTTCTGTGAAAAGCACACTGGTCTAAAAGAGGCTGCTTCCGGGTGGTAAATCGCCATAGAACAAGCCACTGAGCTGTTGTTCATTCCTGGTAGAGCGCTTCTCTCTTTGTATGCAAATTATTATGACCCTGGGGAAGTCTCCCTATGGGTGATGGGGGAAACCAGACGTGGACTCCTTGCCCAGTGTGCTTAGAGGAATGTGGCTGCACCTCACTGACGAGGCCCATAGGAGGCCGAAACGATCGTCTGGGGTTGTCATGTTCCTTGTTCAGAGGAGAATTGCCTGGTATTTCGGGGCTGGACTGACCTTACTTGGCGGGATCAGACTGATATACTTCAGGAAAGTTTTCTTCTGTGAAAAGCACACTGGTCTAAAAGAGGCTGCTTCCGGGTGGTAAATCGCCATAGAACAAGCCACTGAGCTGTTGTTCGTTCCTGGTAGAGCGCTTCTCTCTTTGTATGCAAATTATTATGACCCTGGGGAAGTCTCCCTATGGGTGATGGGGGAAACCAGACGTGGACTCCTTGCCCAGTGTGCTTAGAGGAATGTGGCTGCACCTCACTGACGAGGCCCATAGGAGGCCGAAACGATCGTCTGGGGTTGTCATGTTCCTTGTTCAGAGGAGAATTGCCTGGTATTTCGGGGCTGGACTGACCTTACTTGGCGGGATCAGACTGATATACTTCAGGAAAGTTTTCTTCTGTGAAAAGCACACTGGTCTAAAAGAGGCTGCTTCCGGGTGGTAAATCGCCATAGAACAAGCCACTGAGCTGTTGTTCGTTCCTGGTAGAGCGCTTCTCTCTTTGTATGCAAATTATTATGACCCTGGGGAAGTCTCCCTATGGGTGATGGGGGAAACCAGACGTGGACTCCTTGCCCAGTGTGCTTAGAGGAATGTGGCTGCACCTCACTGACGAGGCCCATAGGAGGCCGAAACGATCGTCTGGGGTTGTCATGTTCCTTGTTCAGAGGAGAATTGCCTGGTATTTCGGGGCTGGACTGACCTTACTTGGCGGGATCAGACTGATATACTTCAGGAAAGTTTTCTTCTGTGAAAAGCACAC
Organism: Bombina bombina; assembly: GCF_027579735.1. NCBI lineage: Eukaryota > Metazoa > Chordata > Amphibia > Anura > Bombinatoridae > Bombina > Bombina bombina. The sequence continues at coordinate 1,412,213,212 of NC_069499.1, read as the reverse complement.
TGGTCTAAAAGAGGCTGCTTCCGGGTGGTAAATCGCCATAGAACAAGCCACTGAGCTGTTGTTCGTTCCTGGTAGAGCGCTTCTCTCTTTGTATGCAAATTATTATGACCCTGGGGAAGTCTCCCTATGGGTGATGGGGGAAACCAGACGTGGACTCCTTGCCCAGTGTGCTTAGAGGAATGTGGCTGCACCTCACTGACGAGGCCCATAGGAGGCCGAAACGATCGTCTGGGGTTGTCATGTTCCTTGTTCAGAGGAGAATTGCCTGGTATTTCGGGGCTGGACTGACCTTACTTGGCGGGATCAGACTGATATACTTCAGGAAAGTTTTCTTCTGTGAAAAGCACACTGGTCTAAAAGAGGCTGCTTCCGGGTGGTAAATCGCCATAGAACAAGCCACTGAGCTGTTGTTCGTTCCTGGTAGAGCGCTTCTCTCTTTGTATGCAAATTATTATGACCCTGGGGAAGTCTCCCTATGGGTGATGGGGGAAACCAGACGTGGACTCCTTGCCCAGTGTGCTTAGAGGAATGTGGCTGCACCTCACTGACGAGGCCCATAGGAGGCCGAAACGATCATCTGGGGTTGTCATGTTCCTTGTTCAGAGGAGAATTGCCTGGTATTTCGGGGCTGGACTGACCTTACTTGGCGGGATCAGACTGATATACTTCAGGAAAGTTTTCTTCTGTGAAAAGCACACTGGTCTAAAAGAGGCTGCTTCCGGGTGGTAAATCGCCATAGAACAAGCCACTGAGCTGTTGTTCGTTCCTGGTAGAGCGCTTCTCTCTTTGTATGCAAATTATTATGACCCTGGGGAAGTCTCCCTATGGGTGATGGGGGAAACCAGACGTGGACTCCTTGCCCAGTGTGCTTAGAGGAATGTGGCTGCACCTCACTGACGAGGCCCATAGGAGGCCGAAACGATCGTCTGGGGTTGTCATGTTCCTTGTTCAGAGGAGAATTGCCTGGTATTTCGGGGCTGGACTGACCTTACTTGGCGGGATCAGACTGATATACTTCAGGAAAGTTTTCTTCTGTGAAAAGCACACTGGTCTAAAAGAGGCTGCTTCCGGGTGGTAAATCGCCATAGAACAAGCCACTGAGCTGTTGTTCGTTCCTGGTAGAGCGCTTCTCTCTTTGTATGCAAATTATTATGACCCTGGGGAAGTCTCCCTATGGGTGATGGGGGAAACCAGACGTGGACTCCTTGCCCAGTGTGCTTAGAGGAATGTGGCTGCACCTCACTGACGAGGCCCATAGGAGGCCGAAACGATCGTCTGGGGTTGTCATGTCCCTTGTTCAGAGGAGAATTGCCTGGTATTTCGGGGCTGGACTGACCTTACTTGGCGGGATCAGACTGATATACTTCAGGAAAGTTTTCTTCTGTGAAAAGCACACTGGTCTAAAAGAGGCTGCTTCCGGGTGGTAAATCGCCATAGAACAAGCCACTGAGCTGTTGTTCGTTCCTGGTAGAGCGCTTCTCTCTTTGTATGCAATTTACGAATAAATAGAACATATTCTTGTATATGAAGAACATTGGAATGTTAAATATTCATATTTTCATGTTGGGTTAGCGCACTTGAGAATATGTGTTCAGGTTAGCATGCAAGTAGGTGTTTTTCCCCCACTTTTTTTGCTCCATTGACTTCAATAGGGGAATAGGTTATTGCGCGCTCGATATTCTAAAATTCGGGTTTCTGCTTCATCGGGCTAGTGCACAAGCGCTAACTTTTTACTTTTAACTTGTAATATGAGCGTTACCCAATGCGTGTAAAAAATGTACTTCTAGCGCAGTTAGTAAAGTGCTAAGTAGCGTTCCACTTGTAATCTGGCCCATTATTCAGTAAACTTTGCCTGCTATGGGTATGTCTAGCGTTACCAACCAGCCGCTATTTTCCCAACATGGACCTAATTTATAAGTGGAGCAAAAAAATATTAGCACTATTGAGTGCTAACACCACTTGCCACTTAAGTTAAATCAATAGTGCTCCTTTTCTTGTGCTTGAGCAAAAGCCTCAAACGGCTAACATCTGGAAGTCAGATAGCGCGGCTGTGCTAGCTCCCTTTCCTCATAGACTTCTATGGGGGGCGCTTGAAAAGCCTAGGCTCTAAATTTCCCAGACGATTAAGAAATTGAGGTGGACAATTAAAATTTCCTATTTTCTTCCCTCTTGGCTTGTAACGTTTAACTGACTAGTAAAGAATAGTGATATTATATAACTTACTGAAAGTCTGACAATCTCTTGCAAGCACACTCTCAAACTAGACTGGGTACACATCCTAAGTCACTGTAAAACTCACAGTCCTGGAAACTCACAGATAGCTGTACAGCTCCAACAACTCCTGCATATAACCCCTGACCTGCCTGGGGGTAAAACCCATATCGAAAATTACAAAACAATACAGTATTCTATGCCGTTGAAGTCAGTGCTTTGTGCAGGCCACTTGAGTTCCTCCACACAAAACCATGTCTTCATATACCTTGTTTTGTTCACAGGGGCACAGTTATGCTGGAATAGAAAGGACCTTCTCCAAAGTCTTGCGCAATGTTGAACGCACCCAAAAGTCTAAAATGCATTTGTATCCTGTAGCATTAAGATGACCCTTCACTGGAACTATATGGCCTAGCCTAAACCCTGAGAAATAGCCCCAGACCATTTACTATGCATTCAGGTAGAAAGTATTCTCTTGGCATCTGCCAAACCATCAGCATGCCAGACAATGAAGCATGATTCATCACTTCAGAGACCACAATCTACAATACCTTCTTAGCATGTGCTGATTTAAATTATTTTGTGGCCATTGTCCTTTTTCACATAGCTCAGACTATTCAGACTTCAGAGAACACTTTTCCACTGTTTCAGAGTGCAGTTTTGGCGTGCTTTATATTAGCTGAAGTCTGGCATTGTGTATGTTGATGGCTTGTGTCCATACAAATATGGTGACAGTTTGTCTTTTATTTTGTACAACAGCAATGTGGTGGCCATCTTGGAAACCTTGCTATCATATTAATGTAAACAATGTTTTGTAGGGGGGCACACAAAGTGGCCAAACAGGATGCAGGTGAAACCGTGGACTCAGCCGACCCCCCATGTAGTGACACAACTACTAATTGAAGAGCCAGATGGGCCTCCTAGAGGTGTGGGCCCAGTCTCAACCCAGACCTCTGAGACCCCTGTAGTTACGCCCCTGCTTTTGGCCATATAGTGTATGCATCTCTCCTCACATACAGAATCCCAGTTAGCAAGATAAAAAGCTATCAAGCTAAAAATTTGCAGTTCTAAAATTCTTTGAGGGATCTTAAAGGACCTAAACTTAGATAATGTGGCCAGACCAGAGAAAGAGAACTTTAGAGAAACAGCCCCAAAGTATTTGAACGGATAATTGTGCTAATTATAAATTTAATCATAATTATGTGACATTGTTAATGGTATAGATCATGATTGATGTTAATGGTTATGTGAAAAAAACCTGTGAAAATTGACATTTCACTAATAATGTGCGTGTGTGTATGAGTGAATGTGTGTATTACTTATGCATTATGCATACGTTTTAACAAATTAAATTGATTATTATTCTATTATTTTGCAAACAGTTTGATCTTAAAATTATAACATTGCCCCTTTAAATAATATCACGGTGCTCTTGATAGTCTGCACACACAACTACTTTGTGCAACCTTTCAAAATTCTGTACATAATTATAACTCTTATAAAAACCTTTCATGGAAAGCAGTTGCTTATTCTGATTTATTGCAGCAGTATGGGCTGTTAGAGCAGTAAAATAAATGAAAAATGGACTTTCTCCAGGAGCTATAGAAGCTGTGCATGCTTTACAATCCTCAGTTTCCAGTGGACTGTCCTAAATCACTGGTTCAGAGCTTCTCATATTCTGCTTAGCTTTATATCATCATCAGTTTCTTCCCCTGACAGTAGAATTGTATTTTCTAATCATGTTAAGATCTACACAAACATCAGCTAAATGAAAAAAAAATCCTTGTCCAGTTCTGTAAGGCACAGGAGGGATCCATAATGCTAAAGAATACTCATTTTTTTAAATCTGTTTTGAATATTATCATTTTGTTAAGCCTTTCTTTTCAAGAAATTTGTAATTGTCATTTTAACCCATTCAGGATAATATTATTTATTCCTTAAAGGGACATTAAACATTAAATACATGCTAGATAGAATGATGCATTCAAAGAAAAGATTAGTCCATGACTAACATGCAGATGTATTTTTTAAAGTTTCATTAGTTGTTTAAAAAGTGACAAAATAAGTGTAAAGTTTTAGTGTCTATAAAACACTGGGAGCTGCCATGTTGTAACTTGTGTTACCTTCTCTGCTGTGGCCAATTAGGGTCAGTTATAAATAGGTCACTAGAGTGTGCAGCCAATGGTTGTGCCTGATTTAACAGTGTTCTGAACTTCCATTTCTAACAGGAACTGAAAAGCTCACAATTTCAGAATGGAATTACAGGCAGAGGATAAAAATAAATAATGAAAGTATATTGCAGAGTTGTTTTATTATATCCAATTTATCATTTTATATTACCATCTCAAAGTTTTTAATGTCCCTTTAACCCTAGCTAAAATGAGAATTTAAAGGGACACTGAACCCAGATTTTTTCTATTGTGATTCAGATAGAGCATGCAATTTTAAGCAACTTTCTAATTTACTCCTATTATCAAATTATTTTCATTCTCTTGGTATATTTATTTGAAATGCAAGAATGTAAGTTTAGATGCCGGCCCATTTTTGGTGAACACACTGTGTTGTTCTCGCTGATTGGTGGGTACATTCACCTACCAATAAACAAGTGCTTTCCATGGTTCTGAACCAAAAAAAATAGCTTAAATGCCTTCTTTTTCAAATAAAGAAAGCAAGAGAACAAAGAAAAATCAGTAAAAAAAGTAAATTAGAAAGTTGTTTAAAATTGCATGCTCTATCTGAATCACGAAAGAAAAAAAATTGGGTTCAGTGTCCCTTTAAGAAAAAACTATCTTATAACTATAACTATTAGTATATAGTAACCAGCAGTATTACAAGACACAAACTAATTATATTAAATCCTCATCTATTTTTTAAAAAGCTTTGAATTCAAATCAATTGTTGAACAGTAAATCTGCTAGATAAAATTGGTCTTCCAATTACAAAAACAAAATGTGTGGATAAACTGTTTAAAAATTGATGTGTTAACTGTTAATATATAAGAGGAATGCTAAACTTGCATTGAGAAAACTTTTATCAGCATTAAGAGAATCTTAGACTAAAATGATACACCAATTTTTTGGCTAGATTATGAGTGGCGTGTTAACAGTTACGCACAAGCGAAAAGGGGTTTATCGCAGGTGTTTCCACGTGTCAAGTTTTCCACTCGTATTACAAGTTGAAATTAAACAAGATCGCTTGAGCGCAATTGAAGTTAGCACGTGTCAGGTGAGCACAACCTCAGAGCTCTGGTTAACTGTTTCGCAAAAAAAAAGTGTCACAAAATACATAAAAAATACATTACAAAGTACAGTTACACTCATAATAACACCATCTAATAAAAAATATTCCCAAAACAATGTTGCACAAGAAAGTTATAAGGGCTCAAATATATGAGGTCTCAGGGGTTAGAGAAAAAAAAAGCAGGCAAAGGGCTTTAACATTCAGATACATACATATACATGTCTAAAGATGTATATGTATAGATATATGTCTAAATATGTGTGTGTGTGTATATATATGATTTTAACATGATATTAATATGTGTGTATACATGTATTTATATGTTTATATATGTATTAACAGACATATATACACATACATACATATGTACACACACACACACACACACACACATATATATATATATATATATATATATATATATATATATATATATATATATATATATCTCAAGAAATTTACGGCGGGGAAGCAGCTGCTGGGAGCTAAGTTTAACCATATGAGTACCTCTAGATAAATTATATAGGATACTCTTAAAGTAGAAAGTGGTGCAGACCCTTTGTAATGAGATCAGTAAGAAAGGAAATCCTGGATTATAATCCAAGATAAAAGACAGGAAATTCAACACTCTTTTATAAAGAAATTTATTAGCTCACATAAAGTAATGTATCCTTTATTTGCTTAGACCGCAAAAAAGGGGGAGAGCGGTCACTTACACACAGTATATATAGAGACTTAACACCAAAACCTAATATATACAGGAATACAGAAATTTGGATGTGTGTAAATATTACTCAGCGTTTACAAATTTGCATTCAAACCTGACCGGTCAGGGGTCCGTGTGAGTACACTGAAGTCGATTGCATAAAGCAGCATGAGGACAAATATGACAGAGGTTTAGTTAGACCTTCTACATCCGATTGCTCTCAGCGCCTCCTAGGTATCGAGGTCAATACTGGGCAGATAAATCAGTATGGGTATTTGGAGGTAAATAACTATCCTCAATAACAGCAGCAAGTTATGAAAAAATCATAAATCAGTATATGAATTTCGTACATATGAGTATAATATATACAAAGGGAGCACCACCCAGACTACTACACCCTGCTGCAAACAGCACCTCTCATGAGAGGCTTCTTGCCGAGCAGATTAATAAAGTTGGGATCTAAGTAGTCAATGGGATCGTTTCCCCTTAATATGCATAGTATAGCTGAAATGGTTAGGCACAAGTGAATCAGCAAAAGACAATTATATTACATACAATCCTTTGAAATCAATGAGAGGCGGTCAGATGTAAAGTTTCAAAATTCATTAGGGAGAGCATGCAAGCGGTAGCAGTTCATAGCCAAAAGCAAGGAGGATGCACAGAAAGCAGCCTGTCAGTCTATGTGCGTGTACATGTGCATCCGTCATTCAAAGCTTGCAGTTAGTGTTACCGAGGTAATGTGAGCCCCCTCGACAGGGTAGCTCAATACACATATGCTTGTGCTCATTTAAGTAGCTGACAGTCACCAATCAATGAAGGCAACAGTAAGAAGAAATACGACCTTATTCTTGTATTAAAGATTTCTCAGGTTTTTCAGTGCCGGTCCAAGCCAGATAAGCCTCCGAACTGCTTATTACATGAATCCATTTCCTGGCATAACTTGCAAAGTCTGTGTAATTGTGAAATCCTCCGGTACAAACGCAGATCACATGTTCCGGTCGGCTGGACCAATGCCGACGCGCGTTTCACCCGCTCTTCATTCCGGGCTTCGTCAGGGCGTGATGCTGCAGAGAACCTTACGTCCTCTTTTATGCTAACTTGTATGAGCGCCTCTGCTGGAGGGTGAAGATGTTTGCATAAGCCACTTAAGTAACAAGGAAAGTTTTTAAGAACACAAAAAACCTATTTTGTGTCCAAAGCTGGAGCTTATAAATATTAATAGAAAGTAAACATTAATAGAAAGTAAGCAATCAAAAATAGTAAACATTTAAAAAGTGAAACACTTTAATATGTACACATATTAACTTTGTTATAGAAGAACAATAGGTGTTACTTATATATAAAGTCCTTATTCATACGGGTTTATTAATTTATTGGTCATAATAAACTTAGTGGCATGGACTTTTCAAAATATCAAACTAAGTATAGGAGCTGTGTCAATTTAGAGGAAACATGCTATGTCTATTCTATCATTAAGGCCTACAGGCAATTGTGTTTCCAAAATTGAAATCCACTGGCATTCTTTGCGAAGTAGGGTCTTATCGTTGTCCCCTCCTCTATTATTAGTGATGCCTCTGTCTATGCTTTTGGCTATGATCTGCTACCGCTTGCATGCTCTCTCTAATGAATTTTGAAACTTTACATCTGACCACCTCTCATTGATTTCAAAGGATTGAATGTAAGCTAATTGTCTTTTGCTGATTCACTTGTGCCTAACCATTTCAGCTATAATGTGCATATTCAGGGGAAACGATCCCATTGACTACTTAGATCCCAACTTTATTAACCTGCTCGGCAAGAAGCCTCTCATGAGAGGTGCCGTTTGCAGCAGGGTGTAGTAGTCTGCGTGTGTGGTATTGTGAGCTTTGTAAATCTGGATACAAGTATTTATGGCAATAGTTATGAAGGTTAGCCCTAAAATTAGAGCTTGTTGCTCTTTTTTGTATTAATCAGAAAACAACTTCTATGTAGCCTGATTAAACAATATGAGACATTTAATATATGATGAATTTTAGTATTAACTACAAACTTATGTGTTAATAAAAATAAGCATATAATGATGAGATACATTTCATATGTTCAATATATATCGAAAGGAAGCCACAGAAGGAGTAGATATACTGACATGATCTGAATCAGTAACGATAGTAACAAAAATAGAACTCCTTTACTTCACGCAATCACACACATCCTAAAATATTTACAAGTTCAGACACTCCGCAAACATACATTGGCCTAGATTTGGAGTTCGGCGGTAAAAGGGCTGTTAACGCTCCGCAGGCTTTTTTCTGGCCGCACCATAAATTTAACTCTGGTATTGAGAGTTAAAACAAATGCTGCGTTAGGCTCCAAAAAAGGAGCGTAGGGCATTTTTACCGCAAATGCAACTCTCGATACCAGAGTTGCTTACGGACGCGGCCGGCATCAAAAACGTGCTCGTGCACGATTCTCCCATAGGAAACAATGGGGCTGTTTGAGCTGAAAAAAAACCTAACACCTGCAAAAAAGCAGCGTTCAGCTCCTAACGCAGCCCCATTGTTTCCTATGGGAAAACACTTCCTACGTCTGCACCTAACACTCTAACATGTACCCCGAGTCTAAACACCCCTAACCTTACACTTATTAACCCCTAATCTGCCGCCCCCGCTATCGCTGACCCCTGCATTACAGTTTTAACCCCTAATCTTCCGCTCCGTAAACCGCCGCAACCTACGTTATCCCTATGTACCCCTAATCTGCTGCCCTAACATCGCCGACCCCTATGTTATATTTATTAACCCCTAATCTGCCCCCCACAACGTCGCCGACACCTGCCTACACTTATTAACCCCTAATCTGCCGAGCGGACCTGAGCGCTACTATAATAAAGTTATTAACCCCTAATCCGTCTCACTAACCCTATCATAAATAGTATTAACCCCTAATCTGCCCTCCCTAACATCGCCGACACCTACCTTCAATTATTAACCCCTAATCTTCCGATCGGAGCTCACCGCTATTCTAATAAATGTATTAACCCCTAAAGCTAAGTCTAACCCTAACACTAACACCCCCCTAACTTAAATATAATTTACATATAACGAAATAAATTAACTCTTATTAAATAAATTAATCCTATTTAAAGCTAAATACTTACCTGTAAAATAAACCCTAATATAGCTACAATATAAATTATAATTATATTTTAGCTATTTTAGGATTAATATTTATTTTACAGGCAACTTGGTATTTATTTTAACTAGGTACAATAGCTATTAAATAGTTAAGAACTATTTAATAGTTACCTAGTTAAAATAATAACAAAATTACCTGTAAAATAAATCCTAACCTAAGATATAATTAAACCTAACACTACCCTATCAATAAAATAATTAAATAAACTACCTACAATTACCTACAATTAACCTAACACTACACTATCAATAAATTAAATAAACACAATTGCTACAAATAAATACAATTAAATAAACTAGCTAAAGTACAAAAAATAAAAAAGAACTAAGTTACAGAAAATAAAAAAATATTTACAAACATAAGAAAAATATTACAACAATTTTAAACTAATTACACCTACTCTAAGCCCCCTAATAAAATAACAAAGCCCCCCAAAATAAAAAATTCCCTACCCTATTCTAAATTTAAAAAGTTACAAGCTCTTTTACCTTACCAGCCCTGAACAGGGCCCTTTGCGGGGCATGCCCCAAGAAGTTCAGCTCTTTTGCCTGTAAAAGAAAACATACAATACCCCCCCCCAACATTACAACCCACCACCCACATACCCCTAATCTAACCCAAACCACCCTTAAATAAACCTAACACTAAGCCCCTGAAGATCTTCCTACCTTGTCTTCACCATACCAGGTTCACCGATCCGTCCTGGCTCCGATATCTTCATCCAACCCAAGCGGGGGCTAGACATCCACTGAAGAAGTCCAGAAGAGGGTCCAAAGTCTTCCTCCTATCCGGCAAGAAGAGGACATCCGGACCGGCAAACATCTTCTCCAAGCGGCATCTTCTATCTTCTTCCATCCGGTGCGGAGCGGGTCCATCTTGAAGCAGGCGACGCGGATCCATCCTCTTCTTCCGATGTCTCCCGACGAATGACGGTTCCTTTAAGGGACGTCATCCAAGATGGCGTCCCTCGAATTCCGATTGGCTGATAGGATTCTATCAGCCAATCGGAATTAAGGTAGGAATTTTCTGATTGGCTGATGGAATCAGCCAATCAGAATCAAGTTCAATCCGATTGGCTGATCCAATCAGCCAATCAGATTGAGCTCGCATTCTATTGGCTGTTCCGATCAGCCAATAGAATGCGAGCTCAATCTGATTGGCTGATTGGATCGGCCAATCGGATTGAACTAGATTCTGATTGGCTGATTCCATCAGCCAATCAGAAAATTCCTACCTTAATCCCGATTGGCTGATAGAATCCTATCAGCCAATCGGAATTCGAGGGACGCCATCTTGGATGACGTCCCTTAAAGGAACCGTCATTCGTCGGGAGACATCGGAAGAAGAGGATGGATCCGCGTCGCCTGCTTCAAGATGGACCCGCTCCGCACCGGATGGAAGAAGATAGAAGATGCCGCTTGGAGAAGATGTTTGCCGGTCCGGATGTCCTCTTCTTGCAGGATAGGAGGAAGACTTTGGACCCTCTTCTGGACTTCTTCAGTGGATGTCTAGCCCCCGCTTGGGTTGGATGAAGATATCGGAGCCAGGACGGATCGGTGAACCTGGTATGGTGAAGACAAGGTAGGAAGATCTTCAGGGGCTTAGTGTTAGGTTTATTTAAGGGTGGTTTGGGTTAGATTAGGGGTATGTGGGTGGTGGGTTGTAATGTTGGGGGGGGGGTATTGTATGTTTTCTTTTACAGGCAAAAGAGCTGAAATCCTTGGGGCATGCCCCGCAAAGGGCCCTGTTCAGGGCTGGTAAGGTAAAAGAGCTTGTAACTTTTTAAATTTAGAATAGGGTAGGGAATTTTTTATTTTGGGGGTCTTTGTTATTTTATTAGGGGGCTTAGAGTAGGTGTAATTAGTTTAAAATTGTTGTAATATTTTTCTTATGTTTGTAAATATTTTTTTATTTTCTGTAACTTAGTTCTTTTTTATTTTTTGTACTTTAGCTAGTTTATTTAATTGTATTTATTTGTAGCAATTGTGTTTATTTAATTTATTGATAGTGTAGTGTTAGGTTAATTGTAGGTAATTGTAGGTAGTTTATTTAATTATTTTATTGATAGGGTAGTGTTAGGTTTAATTATATCTTAGGTTAGGATTTATTTTACAGGTAAATTTGTTATTATTTTAACTAGGTAACTATTAAATAGTTCTTAACTATTTAATAGCTATTGTACCTAGTTAAAATAATTACAAAGTTGCCTGTAAAATAAATATTAATCCTAAAATAGCTACAATGTAATTATAATTTATATTGTAGCTATATTAGGATTTATTTTACAGGTAAGTATTTAGCTTTAAATAGGAATAATTTATTTAATAAGAGTTAATTTATTTCGTTAGATTAAAATTATATTTAAGTTAGGGGGGTGTTAGTGTTAGGGTTAGACTTAGCTTTAGGGGTTAATCCATTTATTAGAATAGCGGTGAGCTCCGATCGGAAGATTAGGGGTTAATAATTGAAGTTAGGTGTCGGCGATGTTAGGGAGGGCAGATTAGGGGTTAATACTATTTATGATAGGGTTAGTGAGGCGGGTTAGGGGTTAATAACTTTATTATAGTAGCGGTGCGGTCCGCTCGGCAGATTAGGGGTTAATAAGTGTAGGCAGGTGTCGGCGACGTTGAGGGGGGCAGATTAGGGGATAATAAATATAATATAGGGGTCGGCGGTGTTAGGGGTAGCAGATTAGGGGTACATAGGGATAACGTAGGTGGCGGCGCTTTGCGGTCGGAAGATTAGGGGTTAATTATTTTAAGTAGCTGGCGGCGATGTTGTGGGGGGCAGATTAGGGGTTAATAAATGTAATATAGGGGTCGGCGGGGTTAGGGGCAGCAGATTAGGGGTACATAAGTATAACGTAGGTGGCGGTCGGCAGATTAGGGGTTAAAAATTTTAATCGAGTGGCGGCGATGTGGGGGGAGCTCGGTTTAGGGGTACATAGGTAGTTTATGGGTGTTAGTGTACTTTAGGGTACAGTAGTTAAGAGCTTTATAAACCGGCGTTAGCCAGAAAGCTCTTAACTCCTGCTATTTTCAGGCGGCTGGAATCTTGTCGTTAGAGCTCTAACGCTCACTGCAGAAACGACTCTAAATACCGGCGTTAGAAAGATCCCATTGAAAAGATAGGCTACGCAAATGGCGTAGGGGGATCTGCGGTATGGAAAAGTCGCGGCTGTAAAGTGAGCGTTAGACCCTTTAATCAATGACTCCAAATACCAGCGGGCGGCCAAAACCAGCGTTAGGAGCCTCTAACGCTGGTTTTGACGGCTACCGCCGAACTCTAAATCTAGGCCATTGTTTGTTTGTAATGGATATTGCATATAATGGGATTTGCCCAATAATTCGGAATGGTGACAACAATATGCAGGTAAGAAGCTTAAAGGCTTTAGTTTGGTTCGTGTACGTTACCACCTTAGGGACCGTGAGTGTTCCGTTACCGCATTGGGAGCTCCGTGTCTGGGAGAGGCAGCGTGTGTGAGTGCGGCTTACTTCCGGGTAGCGGTAAAAAAGTAGTTCCGGTCGTTCAGTGATCCAGACTCGGTAATAACAAAGTTGCAACAAAACATATGAGATTCGAAAAGGTAACAAAAGTAATCTTTGGAACGATACTTAGCACAGAATATAAGTGATAGGAGACCTGAAATAGGAATAGCTACATCAGAGTAGGTATGACTTCAATAATCAGGCAGTAAATGAATGCAACAGGTAGTCCTTAAATAGGAAAGAGATCAGATAGGAGGAGTTAGAGTTAAAGGTATACCACAGCGTGGTGCTCCCTTTGTATATATTATACTCATATGTACGAAATTCATATACTGATTTATGATTTTTCATAACTTGCTGCTGTTATTGAGGATAGTTATTTACCTCCAAATACCCATACTGATTTATCTGCCCAGTATTGACCTCGATACCTAGAGGATTTCCTCAGGAGGCGCTGAGAGCAGTGGGATGTAGAAGGTCTAACTAAACCTCTGTCATATTTGTCCTCATGCTGCTTTATGCAATCGACTTCAGTGTACTCACACGGACCCCTGACCGGTCAGCTTTGAATGCAAATTTGTAAATGCTGAGTAATATTTACACACATCCAAATTTCTGTATTCCTGTATATATTAGGTTTTGGTGTTAAGTCTCTATATATACTGTGTGTAAGTGACCGCTCTCCCCCTTTTTTGCGGTCTAAGCAAACAAAGGATACATTACTTTATGTGAGCTAAAAAAATTCTTTATAAAAGAGTGCTGAATTCCCTGTCTTTTATCTTGGATTATAATCCAGGATTTCCTTTCTTACTGATCTCATTACACATATATATATATATATATATATATATATATATATATATATATATATATATATATATATATATATATATATATATATATATATATATATATATATATATATATATATAGTGCATTGGAGCCCTTTGCAGTTAAATAGATTAAACCATGATCATATTTATGCAATATTTACAGTTGCAAGAAAAAGTATGTGAACCCTTTGGAATTGTATGGATTTATGCACAAATTGGTCATAAAATGTGATCTGATCATCATCTAAGTCACAACAATAGACATCACAGTCTGCTTAAACTAATAACACACCAAGAATTAAATGTTGCCATGTTTTTATTGAGCACACCATGTAAACATTCACAGTGCAGGTGGAAAAAGTATGTGAACCCTTGGATTTAATAACTGGTTGAACCTCCTTTGGCAGCAATAACTTCAACCAAACGTTTCCTATAGTTGCAGATCAGACATGCACAAAGGTCAGGAGTAATTCTTGACCATTCCTCTTTACAGAACTGTTTCATTTCAGCAATATTCTTGGGATGTCTGGTGTGAATTGCTTTCTTGAGGTCATGCCACAGCATCTCAATTGGGTTGAGGTCAGGACTCTGACTGGGCCACTTCAGAAGGTGTATTTTCTTCTGTTTAAGCCATTCTGTTGTTGATTTACTTCTATGCTTTGGGTCGTGGTCCTGTTGCAACACCCATTTTCTGTTGAGCTTCAGCTGGTAGACAGATGGCCTTAAGTTCTCCTGCAAAATGTCTTGATAAACTTGGGAATTCATTTTTTCTTCGATGATAGCAATCCGTCCAGGCCCTGACGCAGCAAAGCAGCCCCAAACCATGATGCCCCCACCAATATACTTCACAGTTGGGATGAGGTTTTGATGTTGGTGTGCTGTGCCTCTTTTTCACCACACATAGGCCTAGATTTAGAGTTCGGCGGTAAAAGGGCTGTTAACGCTCCGCGGGTTTTTTTCTGGCCGCACCATAAATTTAACTCTGGTATCGAGAGTTCAAACAAATGCTGCGTTAGGCTCCAAAAAAGGAGCGTAGAGCATTTTTACCGCAAATGCAACTCTCGATACCAGAGTTGCTTACGGACGCGGCCGGCATCAAAAACGTGCTCGTGCACGATTATCCCATAGGAAACAATGGGGCTGTTTGAGCTGAAAAAAAACCTAACACCTGCAAAAAAGCAGCGTTCAGCTCCTAACGCAGCCCCATTGTTTCCTATGGGGAAACACCTCCTAAGTCTGCACCTAACACCCTAACATGTACCCCGAGTCTAAACACCCCTAACCTTACACTTATTAACCCCTAATCTGCCGCCCCCGCTATCGCTGACCCCTGCATTATATTATTAACCCCTAATCTGCCGCTCCGTAAACCGCCGCCACCTACGTTATCCCTATGTACCCCTAATCTGCTGCCCTAACATCGCCGACCCCTATGTTATATTTATTAACCCCTAATCTGCCCCCCACAACGTCGCCGACACCTACCTACAATTATTAACCCCTAATCTGCCGAGCGGACCTGAGCGCTACTATAATAAAGTTATTAACCCCTAATCCGCCTCACTAACCCTATCATAAATAGTATTAACCCCTAATCTGCCCTCCCTAACATCGCCGACACCTACCTTCAATTATTAACCCCTAATCTGCCGACCGGAGCTCACCGCTATTCTAATAAATGTATTAACCCCTAAAGCTAAGTCTAACCCTAACACTAACACCCCCCTAAGTTAAATATAATTTTTATCTAACGAAATAAATTAACTCTTATTAAATAAATAATTCCTATTTAAAGCTAAATACTTACCTGTAAAATACATCCTAATATAGCTACAATATAAATTATAATTATATTATAGCTATTTTAGGATTAATATTTATTTTACAGGCAACTTTGTAATTATTTTAACCATGTACAATAGCTATTAAATAGTTAAGAACTATTTAATAGTTACCTAGTTAAAATAATTACAAATTTACCTGTAAAATAAATCCTAACCTAAGATATAATTAAACCTAACACTACCCTATCAATAAAATAATTAAATAAACTACCTACAATTACCTACAATTAACCTAACACTACACTATCAATAAATTAATTAAACACAATTGCTACAAATAAATAAAATTAAATAAACTATCTAAAGTACAAAAAATAAAAAAGAACTAAGTTACAGAAAATAATAAAATATTTACAAACATAAGAAAAATATTACAACAATTTTAAACTAATTACACCTACTCTAAGCCCCCTAATAAAATAACAAAGCCCCCCAAAATAAAAAATTCCCTACACTATTCTAAAATACAAATATTACAAGCTCTTTTACCTTACCAGCCCTGAACAGGGCCCTTTGCGGGGCATGCCCCAAGAATTTCAGCTCTTTTGCCTGTAAAATAAAACATACAATACCCCCCCCCAACATTACAACCCACCACCCACATACCCCTAATCTAACCCAAACCCCCCTTAAATAAACCTAACACTACCCCCCTGATGATCTTCCTACCTTGTCTTCACCATGCCAGGTTCACCGATCCGTCCTGGCTCCAAGATCTTCATCCAACCCAAGCGGGGGCTAGACATCCACTGAAGAAGTCCAGAAGAGGGTCCAAAGTCTTCCTCCTATCCGGCAAGAAGAGGACATCCGGACCGGCAAACATCTTCTCCAAGCGGCATCTTCTATCTTCTTCCATCCGATGACGACCGGCTCCATCTTGAAGACCTCCAGCGCGGATCCATCCTCTTCTTCCGACGACTAGACGACGAATGACGGTTCCTTTAAGGGACGTCATCCAAGATGGCGTCCCTCGAATTCCGATTGGCTGATAGGATTCTATCAGCCAATCGGAATTAAGGTAGGAATTTTCTGATTGGCTGATGTAATCAGCCAATCAGAATATAGTTCAATCCGATTGGCTGATCCAATCAGCCAATCAGATTGAGCTCGCATTCTATTGGCTGTTCCGATCAGCCAATAGAATGCGAGCTCAATCTGATTGGCTGATTGGATCAGCCAATCGGATTGAACTATATTCTGATTGGCTGATTCCATCAGCCAATCAGAAAATTCCTACCTTAATTCCGATTGGCTGATAGAATCCTATCAGCCAATCGGAATTCGAGGGACGCCATCTTGGATGACGTCCCTTAAAGGAACCGTCATTCGTCGTCTAGTCGTCGGAAGAAGAGGATGGATCCGCGCTGGAGGTCTTCAAGATGGAGCCGGTCGTCATCGGATGGAAGAAGATAGAAGATGCCGCTTGGAGAAGATGTTTGCCGGTCCGGATGTCCTCTTCTTGCCGGATAGGAGGAAGACTTTGGAGCCTCTTCTGGACCTCTTCAGCACCGGATGCCAGGACGGATCGGTGATACCTGGATGGTGAAGACAAGGTAGGAAGATCTTCAGGGGCTTAGTGTTAGGTTTATTTAAGGGGGGTTTGGGTTAGATTAGGGGTATGTGGGTGGTGGGTTGTAATGTTGGGGGGGGGTATTGTATGTTTTTTTTTACAGGCAAAAGAGCTGAAATTCTTGGGGCATGCCCCGCAAAGGGCCCTGTTCAGGGCTGGTAAGGTAAAAGAGCTTGTAATATTTGTATTTTAGAATAGTGTAGGGAATTTTTTATTTTGGGGGGCTTTGTTATTTTATTAGGGGGCTTAGAGTAGGTGTAATTAGTTTAAAATTGTTGTAATATTTTTCTTATGTTTGTAAATATTTTATTATTTTCTGTAACTTAGTTCTTTTTTATTTTTTGTACTTTAGATAGTTTATTTAATTTTATTTATTTGTAGCAATTGTGTTTAATTAATTTATTGATAGTGTAGTGTTAGGTTAATTGTAGGTAATTGTAGGTAGTTTATTTAATTATTTTATTGATAGGGTAGTGTTAGGTTTAATTATATCTTAGGTTAGGATTTATTTTACAGGTAAATTTGTAATTATTTTAACTAGGTAACTATTAAATAGTTCTTAACTATTTAATAGCTATTGTACCTGGTTAAAATAATTACAAAGTTGCCTGTAAAATAAATATTAATCCTAAAATAGCTATAATATAATTATAATTTATATTGTAGCTATATTAGGATGTATTTTACAGGTAAGTATTTAGCTTTAAATAGGAATTATTTATTTAATAAGAGTTAATTTATTTCGTTAGATAAAAATTATATTTAACTTAGGGGGGTGTTAGTGTTAGGGTTAGACTTAGCTTTAGGGGTTAATACATTTATTAGAATAGCGGTGAGCTCCGGTCGTCAGATTAGGGGTTAATAATTGAAGGTAGGTGTTGGCGATGTTAGGGAGGGCAGATTAGGGGTTAATACTATTTATGATAGGGTTAGTGAGGCGGATTAGGGGTTAATAACTTTATTATAGTAGCGCTCAGGTCCGCTCGGCAGATTAGGGGTTAATAAGTGTAGGTAGGTGTCGGCGACGTTGTGGGGGGCAGATTAGGGGTTAATAAATATAACATAGGGGTCGGCGATGTTAGGGGTAGCAGATTAGGGGTACATAGGGATAACGTAGGTGGCGGCGATTTGCGGTCGGAAGATTAGGGGTTAATTATTTTAAGTAGCTTGCGGCGACGTTGTGGGGGGCAAGTTAGGGGTTAATAGATATAATACAGGGGTCGGCGGTGTTAGGGGCAGCAGATTAGGGGTACATAAGTATAACGTAGGTGGCGGTCGGCAGATTAGGGGTTAAAAATTTGAATCGAGTGGCGGCGATGTGGGGGGACCTCGGTTTAGGGGTACATAGGTAGTTTATGGGTGTTAGTGTACTTTAGGGTACAGTAGTTAAGAGCTTTATAAACCGGCGTTAGCCAGAAAGCTCTTAACTCCTGCTATTTTCAGGCGGCTGGAATCTTGTCGTTAGAGCTCTAACGCTCACTGCAGAAACGACTCTAAATACCAGCGTTAGAAAGATCCCATTGAAAAGATAGGCTACGCAAATGGCGTAGGGGGATCTGCGGTATGGAAAAGTCGCGGCTGAAAAGTGAGCGTTAGACCCTTTAATCACTGACTCCAAATACCAGCGGGCGCCCAAAACCAGCGTTAGGAGCCTCTAACGCTGGTTTTGACGGCTACCGCCGAACTCTAAATCTAGGCCATAGTGTTGTGTGTTTCTTCCAAACAACTCAACTTTCGTTTCATCTGTCCACAGAATATTTTGCCAGTACTGCTGTGGAACATCCAGGTGCTCTTGTGCAAACTGTAAACGTGCAGCAATGTTTTGTTTGGACAGCAGTGGCTTCCTCTGGGGTATCCTCCCATGAAATCCATTAGCATTTGCCAGTGACTTTTGTAAGTCTTTAGCTGACACTCTAGGATTCTTCTTTACCTCATTGAGCAGTCTGCGCTGTGCTCTTGCAGTTATCTTTACAGGACGGCCACTTCTAGGGAGAGTAGCAACAGTGCTGTACTTTCTCCATTTATAGACAATTTGTCTTACCGTGGACTGATGAATGGCAAGGCTTTTGGAGATACTTTTATAACCCTTTCCAGCTTTATGCAAGTCAACAAGGTCTTCTGAGAGTTCTTTTGTGCGAGGCATCATTCACATCAGGCTTTGCTTCTTGTGAAAAGCAAACCCAGAACTGGTGTGTTTTTTTTATAGGACAGGGTAGCTGTAACCAACACCTCCAATCTCATCTCATTGATTGGACTCCATTTGGCTGACATCTCACTCCAATTAGCTCTTAGAGATGTCATTAGTCTAGGGGTTCACATACTTTTTCCACCTGAAAAATTTGTTTACATGGTGTGTTCAATAAAAACATGGCAACATTTCATTCTTTGTGTGTTATTAGTTTAAGCAGACTGTGATTGTCTATTGTTGTGACTTAGATGATGATCAGATCACATTTTATGACCAATTTGTGCAAAAATCCATATCATTCCAAAGGGTTCACATACTTTTTCTTGCAACTGTATATTTAATAAAGTTTTGTACTGTGTATTTACTGTACATATTTGACATTCCAATGTTCTGTACATAGCAAAATATTTTCTATGTATTTTTAAATACATATTCCTTTATATATATAGTATCTGTATAAATCTATACCAATATAAAATCATCTATATATATATAGGTATACATATTGTGCAAAAAATAATTATATATATAACATAAGGATTGCACCCAGGTCGTGGCTGCTCCACCTGGTTGGAGTGCTGGGCTACATGCTATTTGACTTTTGATATATATATATATATATATATATATATATATATATATATATATATATATATATATATTTATGAATAAATAGAACACAAATGGATAAAACCAAAAATAAGCTATGAAGTAAATGTAAACATCCTAAAACAGACACTATTAATTGTTTCTTGTCATGTTCAAAGAACAATAATGTTTGTCTTAATTTAAATTATTCTATTAATCTAGAATATAAAGAGAAAATAGATTTACAACTGCAATATGTTTTTTTTTTTCTTTCGGCAATAGGAAAAAATTTGGTTCAAAATTATTTTATTTTTTTAAATGACAATTATAAGTGGAAAGAATTTAATTTTAAGACATTTGAAATTGAAGAAACAATCTAAATTAAAATAATTAATAAATAATTTGAATATCCAAATTATATTAGAACAATTTGTCATTAGTCTACAATCTAAAGTAGTATAGTAAAATTTACTCCAATTCATAAAATGGTAATCTCCTCAAGTACACAGACAAATATTGTAACCATTTAGAAGTTTAGATTTTATGAGAAATAGATTATTAGTACTGGAGGAAGGAGGGACTGAAGGGAAGACTGAGTGGTTTTTGCGGCCGTGACAAGTGTATCGCTTGACCGCGCTATTATTAGAGCGCAACTTCATATTACAATCCATACTTGTAAAGTATAGTGCGCACTTTAAATATTAAGTTGAAAGTTAAGATTTGCATGCGAGCGAAAATCCAAATAGCGTTAAAAAAAATTAGCGTGTACTGAGACCTAAAGTAAAGTGTAAGCCTAAAAGTGGCACAAAACACAACATAAACATTTAAATAAAGTATTACATTCATATATACACTATTCAATATAATAAAATCAGATAAATATTAAAATAATACAGCTATAAAGGTACAACG
Organism: Bombina bombina; assembly: GCF_027579735.1. NCBI lineage: Eukaryota > Metazoa > Chordata > Amphibia > Anura > Bombinatoridae > Bombina > Bombina bombina. The sequence continues at coordinate 1,412,192,458 of NC_069499.1, read as the reverse complement.
TTATATGATATATAACATGGTGATCAACGGAATGGCCTCAAAACATTATATATATATATATATATGTGTATGCATGCAGAACCGGGGCTATAAGGAACTGGTAATAATTGTGGAAGAAACCAGGACATGAAGAGAGTCAGTAACAGAAGCAAAGCAGGACCAGGAAAGAGTTAATCATAATTGTGGCACCAAGGCACACAGGGCAGAACAGGAGTGATAAGACCAGGAATATCCAAGCTACCTCCTATACACACTACCATGCCTCCCCTCAGAGTGAGCATAATTGGTTCGGGAAGTTGGTAAGTCCGAATCAGCAGTCATCACTGTGCCACAAGCAGTGAGTATCACTCATTTGGGTCATAGTGTCATAAGAACTGACCAGTTGAAAAAATGAGGTAAATAATAAATGCAACCAACTGGGATCTTGGTGTAGTATTATCCAGTACTGGTATTTATTTATGGGTGCAACAATTACGTCACTTAATTTCTAAAACTAGACTCTTATTTTACTTGTACAGTCTCCAACTCCCATCAATAAATGGTGAAATCCTAATCTTTTCACTGTTTGGGTAAGTGCTTACCATGAATACTGCATGAATAGTTATAATTTACTAACTACTGCTTCTACTCTAACCTCCCATCACTAGACTAGCGCTGACCTCTCAACCACAACCATTAACCACTAATGACTTCTAGTTACTATAGGCTTATCGATTAGGAAGCGAGGAATGTAGTTGTTATCCCTCCCAAAGCTCTAGGGAACAGCATTAGACATTTTTTTCTGTCTCTTCTCTCTCTATTATACAGAGGACACAAAGAGGTTTAATAGAGATTTAAAAATTAGCCTTTGTTGTCCCCCTAAATGAAGCATTCAAGTGCAATAGATCAAATGACTACTCTTTTATATGGGTGAAAAATAAAAGGGAAGGATGTAAAGGAGGAGCTCAGTTTTTTACATTTTTCGATGGGGCCTAGGGTTTCTTTAGTTATGCCCCACACTGGTCAAGAAGTAGCCTCCCATCAATGAGCATTCTGCCCCTGCTCTTCAACTACTGACTGTTCATTCAGTTTTATTACTAAAATCTGGTCATGAACACAGACCAGCAGTTTAATGCTTCCATATCACAGTGCCTACCTTCATCCCTGTACAATTGCAGGGCCTGTATGCATCTCCTTATGTGCACCATGCTGTTGCATTGGTCATACTAATGATAATTAACACTTCGAACACAGATGCAACATGCATAATGTTCAATATAATATAATTCCTCTGTATATGTAGAAATACTAATTTGCATAGCCATATCCTCACTATCTCTGAGTAGTTTCTGCTTTAACTTCTGACTTTTCCAACCCTAACTACTTTCATATAACTGAGTGATCTAGTGCCACTTATTGATACCTTCTATTCCAGTCAGAGTCTATTTTTAAAGAGATTAAATGATGCATTTGTGAGGTTTTTTTGAAAATTATTTTGGGTCTGCAATCGCCACGCCCCCTTGACTGGGCCCCCACTGGCAGCGCACTAGGTGGTCCCAGTTTCACCTCTAAAAATTATGGTAAGCCTACCAATGTATATACATAGAGAAAAATGGGGGGAATATATTGGAAGGTGCCGCTAAAATACTTCCACCTACAGAACAGGGGGAAGGAATTTCTGGGTGCGTTAACTGCTTTCCTCTTTGAGCGGTATAATACTTTCTGTACTGCGCATTCTTTTTACCTGTGATCGGCTTAGAGTGCAAGGTACATGTATATTGGAGCTGAAGGTGAGAGAATAGAGATTTATAAGAGAGATATAGTGATTTTTGGTAGATTCTTTTAGAACATATTTATAATCATATTTAGTCATATTATAAACTTTTATTTATTTATGTATACACTTACATATACATATAGTGTAATAAATATACACTTAGGCCTACACTACATACATCTGCACACATACATACTTTACCTATCCCACTCTTTACCCCTTCTCACACTGACAGTATTAACCCAGACATCCCAACCTGCAAAAACCCATTTCAGGGAGGTGGCTTCTCTCGCTACTGTGCCGCCACCCCCCCGCCTCTCAGTTATATATTGGACACCTTGAAACCCTAATTAAGGTAGAGACTTATCATTAAAGTAGCTTCCCACTAAAGTCACATTAAAAAAGTAGCTTTATTGCACAACCACATACAACAAACCTATTTTCCAGTGACCGTACCCTTGTTGAATGCTTAAATATTTTAAAATACGAAGTTTAATTACGTGCAGTAAATAAGGTAGTATTTGTGTTTTACTTTATTAAAATCAGTGGGGGCTTTTTGGTTACTGGTGCATGCTTTGAGGGTTCTATAACGTACCAGCAACTAAAGGCATTACTGAAAGAAACACTTTTACGGATTTGTGCCACATTGGATAATGGTATTTGGAGTTTCAGGGAGATTGCATTTCATTTGTTGGCATCAGGGAGTCGCTATTACAATCAGGGAGACTCCCTGAACTTTAGAGATAGTTGGGATGTCTGTTAGCCTTCCCTTTCACTTAACCCTTTCCCTCCCCTAAACAGAACAACTTTCATTAACCTTTGCCTTGTGTTTTTATTTAATTTCATAACCTTTTTTTATTTTTTTTATTTTCCTCAGACGCTGTTTTTTAAAAAAAAAAAAAAAAAAAGTAATAATCCTTGACGGTGTTCTTGCCCCTTCGTTCCCTTAAACCTCTTTCTATTAAAAGCTTCCTTTTGTGTTAGGAGTCTTGTGTTTCTTTGCTGTCTTTTTTTTCTTTTCCTTAAAAACTATCTATCCTTGTGTGTTTATGCATTTTTTTGTCCATTGTGGTTTAATTTTTGATCTTCAGTTTTTAGATGAAAGAGGGATTGTTTTTTAAGGGTATAGTAAAGGAATTGTTTTTCTTGAAAGCATTCTTTAGTTAAATATACACACACAAATTTGTCAAATACCTTGCGCTGTCCATTTTCTGTAGTTTTGCTGCTATCTTGCTCCTAATATTCTATTCCTAATACTCCTTTCCAAACCCACTGTGAAGCTAATTTGCATTAGCCAATGACAGTGGACAACCTGAGTGCTCTCAGTTGTGTATGCCTACATACCCACGCATGAGCTTAAATTGACGATTCTACCGCCCATGCATATTCCTCAACCTTAAAACTCTGCTGTCACCATCCTCCACAGTTTCGCCTGGAGACTCAGCATTAGCACATGCGTTGGGGTGCGTGCATTATATGTACATTTTTATGTGTTAAACTGCATGTCGGACAGCCCATAAATGTTGTCATCTCAGACGTCATCCTGGAAAAAATATTTTATATTTTAAATAACTTACAGGCTTCTTTGTGATAAAAAAATAATTGGCAAATGTGTTATATATGTCCTTTATTTACTAAGATAAGTGTTATTTTTTATTTTTTCTTGTCACTCATGCACAAATTATATATCTGGGTTCATTCTTTGAATCTATTCTAACATATTTTAGATTCACAACAAATATAGAGAACATTCATGTATTTCAATAAGGTATTGATGGTATTGTATTTCATATATTCTAGTATGGTAACTAAATCCAATGTATAACAGATATGGCCAATATATTGTAGGAAATAAAGCATAAGAAAGGACACACAACACAAATATGATAAATATTACTCACAAACAATTTGCACTGCAAAGCAGTGAAAAGAAGCGTGTTGGGATGTCTAACAGTCTTCCAGCTGACTGATCACTGGTAAAACTCTGTTTGCTGTGAAGAAAGAAGGGGAAACACAAAGGCCTCTTCCTAGTGTGATATGTCCTATAAATTCTTATATTCAATAACTATGAACAAAAGAGTGATTCTCACAAGAACGCTGCACCTGTTTTGTAAGGTGCTATAAATGCAGGTTGTAGCCTACCAGATGGCTAAACCCTCACGTAAAGCTTCTGCAAACCTCCCGTGAAGAGAACAATAGTTTGTTATGTTAAAAAGATTTACTAAAAAAATATTTAAAATCATTTACAAACAATTAAAATCCACAAGCTCTTATGGTATCCTGCAATACTGCACCATAGAGAATCCCTTTCTTTTGCTTTCTTTTCTACAGTTTTTATAATTCACAGAAGTTAACCCTCTGTATGGTGAAGGAAGTGCCTAAAGAAAAATATCTTTTTGGGACGTGTCCATACAAAATAGTATTTTTATTTATCCTTATAATTTTTATATTGTTGATTGATTTATATTTAAAGGGACACTGAACCCCAATATTTTCTTTTGTGATTCAGATAGAGTATGCAATTTTAAGCAACTTTCTAATTTACTCCTATTATCAAATTTTCTTCATTCTTTTGGTATTTTTATTTGAAAAGCAAGAATGTAAGTTTAAATGCCGGGCCCATTTTTGGTGAACAATCTGGGTTGTCCTTGCTGATTGGACAGCACCAATAAACAAGTGCTGTCCATGTCCTAAACCAAAAATTGGCTCTTTAGCTTAGATGCCTTCTTTTTCAAATAAAGATAGCAAGAGAACGAAGAAAAAAGGATAACAGGAGTAAATTAGAAAGTTGCTTAAAATTGCATGCTCTATCTGAATCAAAAAAGAAAAAAATTTGGGTTCAGTGTCCCTTTAAATAATTTTTTGACTAATTGTTTTATTCATATATGTATTACTGGAGCAATACGGAATATTGAGCGCTTCCTAATTTTTGAGACATCCTTTTAGTATAATAAACTTGAGAGGGGGCGCCCTGGAAATAATAGTAAGTGGTAATATCTAGAGTCCAAAAAGGACAGAGAGAATATTATGAGATAGGGTAGTAAAGGCCTGTCAGTCCTTTACAGCGCCACTAGCAATAAAAGGTGTTAGTGGAATAGATCATATAAAATATATAATAAATTCTAATGAAGCAATAACAGATATAAGTGACTACAAATAATAATAAATCCCCAACAGGCAAGACTATATATAAGCCAAAAACTTAATATCTGTAGATAAAATCAGAGAATGGTAACCCTGAATGATATCCAATGATATTAGATAATCAGATGTTCATGCAAAATATATACAAATAAAATATACAGAAAACAGTAAAATATAACAGATAGAAATCTATAAAAAAAAAAAAATATTAAGTGTTGGAGAAGTCTCTGATATTTAGATGGAGGCAGCAATCTGTGATGATCCAGGCCGGGATCCAGGAACAGCAATCTATAAGAACAAGAGGAGACAGATGCGCCACATGGCCCAATATTGTTTGATCCAAAAAAGAGTAATTGATATGTAAGGAATAAACTCACATTTGTGAAAGCACCTCAATCAGTGCTGTGGAAGCAGTCTGGGATCTATGACAGTCACCCAGAAGACCAAACTCCTGAGTGAAGTGTGATATCTGTATTACAACGATATAAAAGACACAAAGTGCCTATATGGCCTAGTATTGTTTAGGCAATGATAAATATAGACAAAAGTGAAGAATATTACTCACAATAGTTGTAGCATCTTCAATGATGCTATTAGAGCAGGATGGGGTCAATACAGTCACCCAACAGACTTAGTACAAAGGCACTCAGGATAAGACAGTGATCCAGAGATCAGACAGCAATCCAGAAAATCCAACAGGACCCCAGCAGTAGATACAAGGTCCCAGAAAAAAGGCAGCAAGTGTTCAAAGTAAAAAATTACTTTATTAAAATATTTAAAATACACAAGCGGACTCTTGCCCTCTCGGACCAAGTGCAATTGTGACTTGCACTCATTATTATTAAAGAAATATTGTACTTTAGAATTCCATGAGTTCCATGCAATATGGATTTGTAATAAAATTAACTTACTGTCATGGAAGAATAATATGGCATTGAACTAAGTTACACTTAGTTCTTATTTGATTAAGTTTCTCCTATGAGGCAATTAAAGGGACAGTTTACTCAAACATTTTCTCCCCTTTAATTTGTTCCCAATAATCCACTTTACCTGCTGGAGTGTATTAAATTGTTTACAAGTAGCTCCTTTACCCTTATATTGGCATTTGAAATAGTTGATTTAGCCTGTGGTATCCCCACCTATTCTGAAAGTTTGTGGCCGCAGGTCCAAGATATAGATAAGCTTTGTAAACACAGCCAGCAGAAGAAATTGCACTCGCAGTGGGATATAGCAGAGATAAGGTAATAAAATGTTAATTTTCTATTGTTCTCTCCAAGTATTGGTGATTAGTTTACAGACAGATATAAGATAAAGAAGCAGGTATATGAACACAATGTGATAAAGTAATGAGATTTGATTATACCTACGAGCTCAACCCATTTTATTAGTATGTGGCTTCAAAACACAAAATCAGAGCTTTAATATACAGAAATAAACCTTAAAAAGTTAATTTTCATATTTTTTTTTACCTTGCAGTTGATAAAAAAAGCAATTGTAAACACATTAAGGGAAAACCAATTTTACAGTATACTGTCCTTTTAATACTTGTATACAAAGTTATAATTTGTGCATTAATATGCACCTGCTATATTTATTCACATAAATATATATTTACCTGACGTACTTCTTTGTCAGGATAAATTGTTTGCAATTATTAACATGTTAATAATGAATGTACCACAACTAAATATTCACCCTAATGTATTGTTTAATACTATTCATATCTTAAGAATTCTTTGAAAAACCAAATCATCTGAATATAAACATTTGATATGAATATGGTGTCGTCATGTTCCTTGTGTTTTAAAAAAGATTTGCCGTTAAGCTTATGTTGTCATCTTATTTAATTGTCTTAATTTAAGGGATACTGAACCCAAATTTTTTCTTTCGTGATTCAGATAGAGTTTTTAAGCAACTTTCTAATTTACTCCTATTATCAAATTTTCTTCATTCTCTTGGTATCTTTATTTGAAATGCAAGAATGTAAGATGCCGGCCCATTTTTGGTGAACAACCTGGGTTGTTCTTGCTGATTGGTGGATATATTCATCCACCAAAAAAAAGTGCTGTCCAGAGATCCGATTCTGAACTAATAAAAAAGCTTAGATGCCTTCTTTTTTAAATAAACATAGCAAGAGAACGAAGAAAATTTGATAATAGGAGTAAATTAAAAAGTTGCTTAAAATTGTATGCTCTATCAGAATCACGAAAGAAAAAATTGGGTTCAGTGTCCCTTTAAACAAGTTGACAGTATTTTGGTGTTGTGATATTCTTCATCTTCATGTCTTAATAAACATATTTGACCTTATTCTTGTGTTTTATTTTTACATATGTTTTGGTTAATTTTCTTTACATATGTTACACATACATTTTGAACAACTATAGTCCTAACAATTTTCCACCTTTGATTAAAGTCCTTCTTTCTTTAACTAATGTTTCAAACATGTTGTAAGTTATGAGTTAAAAAAAGTCTTTTATACAAGTAATGATACTAATTTGATCTTAACGAGTGTTTAATAAACTAGATTGTTTAAAAAACAAAAACCACCCATATATGATTGTAAATAAAGGTTGTAATTCTAATTGAATTATTACATCTTAACTTAACTTAATTGTTTAATAAGATATCTGTTGAAGAATTTGTTGATTACCATATATGGTTTAAATCAATGTTTAATACAACAATTGAATCATTGACTATTAACAATTGTCTAATACTATATATGGATAGAAACTTCATATCCACCATATATGTCAGTGAACAATTGTTGACATGTAATGATTCAATCATTGCATTCCCCATTATTTATCATATATGGTTTAAAAACTATTGCTTGTAAACGATGTGTGATTGAACACTCAAGTGCATAACAGGCTCATTACTTGTATGCAAGCCTAATTTTAAAGTGATACATCACTAGACAATCATAGGAACATGTGTTAAACATGTATTAATGAAAGAAAAACATTTTTTCATAAAAAGTCAAAGAGAGAGAACAGCACTCCATGAGATAGAACAGAAGCTGGAATAACTTCCATGCATGTTCATTTTTATTGAATTCCTCAGGGTGCCAGTTCTTTTTGCACACTATGCCCCTTCACAGAGAAAAAATATCCTGAAGCATATCAGTCTGACCCTGCCCAATGACAGTCCAGCGCCGAAATACCAGGCAATTCTTCTCTGAACAAGGGAAGCAACAACCCCAGATGATCGTTTCGGCCTCTTATGGGCCTCGTCAGTGAGGTGCAGTTGTATCTCTCTAAGGGCAAGTGTCCATGGAGTCCACGTCTGGTTTCCCCATTACTCTTAGGGTGACCCAAGAATAATTTGCATAAAAAGTCAAAGAGAGAGAACAGCACTCCATGAGATAGAACAGAAGCTGGAATAACTTCCATGCATGTTCATTTTTATTGAATTCCTCAGGGTGCCAGTTCTTTTTGCACACTATGCCCCTTCACAGAGAAAAAATATCATGAAGCATATCAGTCTGACCCTGCCCAATGACAGTCCAGCGCGGAAATACCATGCAATTCTTCTCTGAACAAGGGAAGCAACAACCCCAGACGATCATTTTTTCACACTCATGAGTTTTGCATTTTTTATATCATTACCAGGGGAATATTTTGGCCTAGGTAAACGATGCACTTGCCTAGGCAGCACTTTTTGAGTCTCTGTTTTATATATATATATATATATATATATATATATATATATATATATATATATATACAGCAGTAATCCCAAATGTGTGCACTCTCACTAAGTATGGGGCAACTCCCAGGGCAATTTAAATATAGGTAAACCAAAAAAATAAATAAAAAAACACTAAGCACTCACTGGTCTTAACCAAAAAATGTGTCTTTTATTCCATACATGACATTTCGGGAGTCGGGACCACTCAGGCCCCTTCCTCGGACAAGGAAGGAGCCTGAGTGGTGCTGAAACATCGTGTATGGAATAAAAGACACCTTTTTTTGCTGAAGACCATTGAGTGCATATTGTTATATTTATTATTATTATTATTATTGTTATATTTTTTGGTTATAGAGTGCCATCCACTAATATTGGCAACCTTGGTAAATATGAGCAAGGAAGGCTGTAAAGATGTGTCTTTATTGTTTAACCTTTTGATTTTTTGTTAAAAAAAAATACACAAAAATACTCTGCTTTCATGGACATCAAACAGTTGCACACACAGCACAGGATTATAAAAAAAAAATCTTTGTTAAATATATGTCACAGAATTATTGACACCCCTATGAATTCATATGAGAAAAATATATTTGAAATATATTACCATTAATATTTAAAAAATTTTAGTAAACCTGAGTTACTAGGAAAAGGAAATTGTTCAACCATGACTTCCTGTTTCACAGGGAAATAAATATGAGGTAACACATAGGCCAAATTCTCTTAGTCATTGATCACAATGGGCAAGACAAAGGAATATTTGAGCTTCACAAAATTGGAATTGGCTATAAAGAAATAGCAAAAGCTTTGAAAATGTCCATTTCTACCATCAGGGCAATAATGAAGAAGTTCCAAACAACTGGAAATGTTATGAATCAACCTGGAAGAGGACATGTGTCTATATTGTCTCAACATACTGTGAAAAGGATGGTTCAAGTGGCCAAAATATCTCCAAGGATCACAGCTGAAGAACTGCATAAGTTAGTTGCTTCTTGGGGTCAGAAAGTCTCAGAAACTATAATGCAACGTCAACTATAGCACCACAAGTTGTTTAGAAGGGTTTAAAGAAAAAAGCCTCTACTCTCATCCAAAAAACAAACTCAAGTGTCTTCAGATTGCCAGACACTACTGGAACTTCAAATTAGATCGGGTTCTATGGTCAGATGTAACCAAAATTGCACTTTTTGACAATAAACACCAGAGGTGGGTTTGACCCACACGGGGCAAGATTACAAGTCACGTGGTAAATCTGTTTTTCAAAGTTGAGAAAGCACAGCACGTGTTATGGCTTCTTGGCATTTGGGGTTGCGCAGGTATTACAAGTTGCAAACATATTTTTCACAGGCGTTAACCAGCATAATCCAAAAAGCCAAATTGCATGTGCGTTCACGTATTCCCCCATAGAAGTTAATGGAGAAGACAAATAAAAATGAAAAAAACAATAAAGTCCTAATCTGTTGCGCAAAACCCATGACGTATTCTCCTCGAAAAGTGTACATGAAAATGAGAATATTTCATATTGCGAGAATGTTTCCTTAGCGGAATATGTTATTTTCATTTATAAATAATTATTTCTCTATATATTTACGTGATGATTTTTGGACAGATATAGCTATATATAGCAAGATATGTATATGATTATATATATGTCTAGATCTATATGCAAATTTCTCTTTAAAAATCCCTCTGAGATATTGTTTAATGTGCATAAGATTGTAATGTGAAATATTTTAATTATCTCCATAGTTAAACATATCTCTATACATATAAATCCATGTTTCTCTATGTATGTACTTTATGTCAATGTAAAACCCCTTTGTCTGCTTTTTTTTTCTTAACACCCGAGATCTCATATCTTTGAGCCCTTATAACTTTTGTGTGCAATATTTTTTTTGAATAATTTTGATTAGACAGTGTTAATATGAGTGTAAGTGTACTTTGTAATGTATTTTTGAAGTGTTTTGTGAAACTTTTATGTTGTGGAAAACTGTTAACTACAGCTCTCTGAGCACGGAAAGAATTGTTGCCTAACATTTAAGACTTGTAATATCTGCACAATGGACATTGATTGCGAAAAGACCATGTTGCGCACGGAAAACTCATACCACGCGACTTGTGATCTTGCCCACAAAGAGGTAGTCATATGGAAAAGTACCTCATGCCCACGGTTAAAGGGACACTGAACCCAAATTTTTTCTTTCGTGATTCAGATAGAGCATGAAATTTTCAGCAACTTTCTAATTTACTCCTTTTATCAAATTTTCTTCATTCTCATGGTATCTTTATTTGAAATGCAAGAATGTAAGTTTAGATGCCGGACCATTTTTGGTGAACAACCTGGGTTGTCCTTGCTGATTGGTGGATAAATTCATCCACCAATAAAAAAAGTGCTGTCCAGAGTTCTGAACAAAAAAAGCTTAGATGCCTCCTTTTTCAAATAAAGATAGCAAGAGAATGAAGAAAAATTGGGTTCAGTGTCCCTTTAAATATGGAGGTGGCTCTTTAATGGTTTGGGATTGTTTTTCTGCCAGAGGACCTGGACATTTTGTTAGGCTACATGGCATCATCAAATATTAACAATTATTAAATGAACACCTGACTGCCTCTATCAGAAAGCTTAAAATGGGCTGTGGTTGGATCTTTCAGCAGTACAATGATCCAAAACATACATCTAAATCAGCACAAAAATGGTTTCCTGAACACAAAGTCAAGGTCCTGCCATGGCGATTCCAGTCTTGAACTGCATAGAAAACCTATAGGGTGAACTGAAGAGAAGAGTCCACCAGAATCGACCTTGACATTTTAAGGATCTGGAGAGATTCTGTATGGAGGAATGGTCTCAGATCCCTTGCCATGTATTCTCCAACCTCACCAGGCATTATATGAGAAGACTCAGAGCTCTTATCTTGGCAAAGGGAGCACCAAGTATTGACTAAAAGGGTGCCAATAATTGTGCCACACATATATTTAACAAAGATATATCTTTTTTGGATAAACCTGCGTTGTGTTTGCAATTGTTTGATTTCCATGAGAGTGTTTTTGAACAAAAGATGAAAAGGTTAAACAATAAAGACAATTTTTTCACAGCCATATTTACCAATGGTGCCATATATTAGTGAAGGGTATCTGTGCCATATATATATGTCAGGGTATCTGTGAAGTAAATTTAAATAAACTATGGATGTATCATAGAATCTAATATTTCATTTAGCTAATACCTACTATAAATTGATTTAGCTGCATTGCGAACACTGGAATGGGTAATATCAACCCCTCCCTTTTGCTCTCAACTACAAACTTGTAGAACAAAAGAAATATAGACAGGACTTCTAAAGAAAAACAAACATTGGTCCCAAATTATAAGAGATAATGTCCCATATAAAGGGCCTTTGATCATGGTCTCAGAAGAGAGATAACTTCTAAAGAATTATTGCTGGTTAGCCTTCCCAGATTGAAATGTCTAAATTAATTTAGCCAAAAAAAACTCATTACTTAGATCACAGGAACCCCTGGAAGGAACAGACGGTTCGTCTGCAAGAATAAGGGAATATACAAACTTACTCAGAGGATACAGCTGTCCTCATCTAAGTGTTAAATTGTCCCTGCTGAGATCTGATACACATTCTCAGTTGAGAAGGCATCTGAACTCAAGTTACCTACAGCACATGAGAAACTAGATCTCAGAAATTGTGTCTAAATCCTCATAATAATTTAAAATACACAGATCATATTTTAAACAACTATATAAATGTATACATATATGTATATATATGATATATATGGAGAGAGAAAGATCTGAAAATTATACTGTGTTAAATATACAGTATATATATGTTGTATTGAATAATAACTGCATTGGTATATATAAATATTGACCCATTTATTTCAAGATAAACACATTTTTCTTTGTTTTCCAGAAATCTAGTGAAAATTACAAGGAAAAACTGATGTGAAAATGAGATTTCTAAACAAGATGTCCTATGAATATTGATCATAAACATGAATCTATGCCCTCAAAAATTATTAGAAATGTGAAATGTGCTGTATTTATTTAAGATGCAATACAATACCAGGATGTTGAATCCTATGATTCTGTGAAGAAGGATGGTTAACAGTGAGATGCTTATTAATATGATTATTAGAAGTATAATCATATTTAATATTAAAATAATCAGAGAGAATGACTCTATATGGTCCCATATATGTTGGCCAGATAAGTTTATTAATACTGAAAATTGTAGTAAATAAAATAAACATTTTATAGGTTAGATAATTAAACTGTAGCAGCATTGATGGTAAGACTGCATTTCTGGTTTTTTAGCTGCCCCCTAGGGGATTTAGACTAGTATGACAGTCAAACGAATTAACTGTTTAAAACATATGCCAAACCAAATAGCCTATGAGATTTTCAGATCGAATCAGAGACAAGCTCCATTAGGGCCAATCCAAAGACAAGCTCCGATAGTCCTGTGTAGTTTAACTAGTCATATTTAGTGCTAAGTAATTCATATTTGCAACTGTATATATATTTTAGAACTTGCCTTAATTGTAGCTAAAATAAGAATTATTTCAGCTCAGATAACTTGGCATATAAATTGGCTGTTAAAGTATCTTGTTATATTGTTTAACTAGGCACTGTGAAAGTTAGCGATCCATACTTAAATTTATCACATTGATATAATATATTTTGTAGTAAATAGAAATTATTATGTAAAAAAAAATAAAAATATTATTTTTTTAAATTTTAAGATTCATTTTTTTTCTCTCTCTTGTTGTTAAAAATTGTATTAGCGTTTTAATTTAACTAAATACTAAACCAATATAATAATGTCTATTACTAGAAGTGAATCAATTAATTCTATATATAGTGTTGAAATATGTTCCCCAAGATTACCCCTCACTCAGGGCGATGTCCTTAAGATGGACATTATAGGCTACATTAAAAAGAGGTTTAATATTACGGGTGATTTAAAAGATTATATGGATATACTTGCAATTAAGGCTAAAAATATTGCTATTGTTGATGGAAGGTGGAATGAAAAAAGTGAATTATTCCAAGAATTATTAAAAATTAATCAATGCAATAATATCAAAAAACGGGATGAACTAATACTAAAACCTTGGCCCCTTGTAATATGCATTATTGACTAAATGTCTATACTTCTTATAGAAAAGGAATTGTAAATACAGGGGCTAGATAATGGTATTCACTCATCACACAAGTGTGAAGAGAGTTTAGAAATGGCCGAAAATAAAATTGTTACATTTAAGCAAGACATGGCCGCCTTAGAAAAGCATAACCTAAATTTACTAGCCAAAATACAAGAGTTAAATGAACAACTCGCGCAAAGCCAGAAAGAACTTAGTGAATTAAAAAGACAATATCATCATAATGAAAACCCCTCTATTAGCAGATAATTCTAACTCCCTTAAGCAATACATCAGAAATGAACTGCAGAAATTTAGGGAAGAATTTAAACAAAGGACCCCTATTGGGTCAGAGATACATTTCCCATATAGACAGTCACCTCATGTTATAAATTCAGGAAACTGCTATACTTCAGATGAGAAGGGGTAGGCCATGTCTAGTAGTGAGTCTGAGGGCAGAGCTAGCTACCCAAATAGCCCACATAGTACTAATGTACGTAGCGGGTCCCCCCTGTAACATATCTCAGCCTAATGTCACTATCCCTTTAAGACTTCCTTCTCTGACTGCTGCATTTGGGCAGTATTCACATTCAGCTTGCTTGCCTGTCTGATTAATCATTCATGCACCTGATTACCTCAGCCTCTTTTTAAGCCTTCTCAGGTCTAATGTGCTTTGCATTAACATTGAAGTTGTGATCCTGAACAACAGAGGTCTGTGACTGTTTCCTGCATGAACTTAGCAACTATTCCAAGATACAGCATTTTCTTTTACCTATGCAAAATATCATCAAGCCGCAAGTATCAAAAATATCTCCATTCTGTTTCCTGGACACAGCTACTTAACAATCTCTGAACTTTATTATAAATCAACTATGCTTTTGCTTACCATCACTCTCTAATTACAACAGCATCTTACTCAGAACTTTATAACTATTTCTCTACTGCAAGTTGTCATTGCTGAAATATCCTGCTGCTATTCAGAACTCTGCATCTTTATGTTCAGTTAAAAGCTTTCATGTGATTCTTCAATATATGCACAAAACAGTCATTAATGCCTAAGACTTGCAACCTGTTTATCACCTGTGCTGCTCTGCTAATTACTGACATACAGCTCTTTATAATATTATGTACTGTGAACCTGCAACAAACCAAGTTTGCATTTATAAGCACAAACAATGCCTAAACTTTCAGCTTGTCTAACTACCTGTGCAGCTGTGCTTAACTCTGACATACAGCTTTATATAATATTATGTACTGTGAACCTGCAACAAACCTAGTTTGCATCTAAGTGTCAATCTTTTACCAGTTTACACTGAAACCTGAACATTCCACATTGCTATATTTTTCTCTCATTGAATCCTGCAGCTACTTCTATTAACTAACTATAAGTCACAGTGAAGCCAGAATATATTGTAAACAAATATTGCACCCTCCATTAATTCTTCAATAACTTCTAGCAACTATGAATCACAGAATATCATCTATCCACGTCCAGGATACTCTTCCCCGGGTCAGGGGTCGGTGTCTTCAAATCCCTACCACTTCCCCGAGGGTCTGTTTCCTGAGCGCATGTACACCGGATCATGACACCCCCATAGTAAATATAGGGCAGATAGGGGGCACTCCAGCCCCAAAAATAAGGTTCCTAGGAAAGTCCAAGATACGTCTAATAAGGTATATGACACCCCTAAAATAATTACTTTCTTAAAGGATGCAGTACCTAAATTCTCCAAAAATGGAACCACTTCTATAATTGACCACTTAGAGGCCTTTGAAAATGCTTTATCCATAATGAATGTTACTAGTGAGCAGTCAAAAATTGAATTTCTGCCCTGGGTATTTGAGGGTAAACATCACAAATTCTTTGCTTCACTAAAGGATATGAATATTCACTCCTAGAATGAAACGCAAAATCAGTGCAAAAAGGAATTTGGAAAATATTGCACCAAAACTGCAGTGAAAATAGCTGTATATGGTTTAAAATGTGGCGCAAATCAAAGCCCTATAGAATTCCTTTCTCTACTGAAAAGTGCGTACAGTATGGCTGAAGACTACCCCATATTTGAAAGCTCAGAATTTTTAAAATTTATTTTTCAAAGCATTGCCCGCGCACATTAAAGTTAATTTAGCTAGAGATTTTGATGAGCACTGCTCATTGGACTGGCTGATCAAAGAGAGTACAAAGTTATACTCCATTCAGCAGTCCAGTGAACAGGGGGTTGAAAGGGAACCAAAACCCAGTCCCAAAATTGTGGCAGAAACTAGGGTGTCACCTAGCCCCCTCAATTTGGAGTCTAACAATGAAACCAATGTGGAGGTGGCCCAAGAAAACAGGGCATCCCCACAAAGTTTTAACTCTGCCCCTCCCCCAACACGGGCTGAGGCGCAGAGAGAATATACTCAAAATGGGGGGGAAACCCAGGTAAATAATTATCCCCAAAGAGATGAATACTCACAAGGTAATCAGTATCCCCGTAAAAATAAATACCAAAAGTGGCGACAATACTCTCAGGATAACCTGACACCCCAAGTAAATAGTGCTCCCCAAGATATTAATGCTGAATGAGTTGAACCCCAAAGACAACCACGTCAAAATTGGAACAATATCTATGATTCTGAGGGATCCCAACGATCCAGGAATCAATACCCTGGGACATCAAAAAATCGGTCCATGGGTAAAGATAGCTTGTCCATTCAAGTGGGCCAACTCTGTAAGCAAGTTAGTCAATTATGTACACTATTTACTAATATGAGTCAAGCTTTGACGGCTCAGAACTCTAGCAATCCTTTTTTAGGGGTACAGCCAGTGGTCAGCAGTGGGCCACAGACACAGTCATAAATACTGCAATATTACCTGAAAGAGAGGGGAGAGATATACCAAATAAAATGATAAATGTCAATAATGGTACTAATCATGTTCTCTCCCTACAGACCAGAAACGGACGATTTAGCTGTGATGACGAGCAACCTCAGCTCTAACAAATCTCTTTCTTTTGCAGTATTCTCTTAACCTTATTTCCACAGATGCAGTACACAGGAACCCTGTTGATCCAATTACAGAGGGATGGACTGGTGAAAATGAAGTTTCTTCTACATCAGATAACATGGCAGATTCAGGTAACTCAGGTAACTGCCTAGCGCAGATGCAGGGATCCAAAATATTCACTGCCATTGATTGAGCACAGGGATATTAGACCATAAAGGTACATGAAGAGGACCAGTATAAGCTTGCATTCTCGTTCCAAAAGGTCCAGTATGCATTCCAAAGACTCCCATTTGGATACATAAATTCAG
This sequence comes from Bombina bombina, assembly GCF_027579735.1. Taxonomy (NCBI): domain Eukaryota; kingdom Metazoa; phylum Chordata; class Amphibia; order Anura; family Bombinatoridae; genus Bombina; species Bombina bombina. Next base: position 1,412,175,426 of record NC_069499.1, on the reverse strand, counting down.
GACATGAATTTGCTGTATTCATGCATAAGGCTATGCCTGATGCACTGGAAAGGGGGACTTTATCTTATGTTGATGATGTTTTTAATCAAAAGCACAGACTTTGAAAAACACATCACAGAGCTTAAACACGTCCTCAGCCAACTTAAAAGGGCAGGTGTCAAATTATCCCTACAAAAAGTTCAATGGTGCCGCTCTTGTGTAAACTTCTTGGGACATGAAGTTACTTCTGAAGGGTTAAATCCTAAGAAGAAAAAGGTGGAAGCTATAATAAATTCTAAAAAACCAAGTAACTTAAAGGAATTGAGATCATTCCTGGGTATGACTAATTATTCTCGCAAATTTATTGATAATTATGCAGAGTTAGTGAAACCACTGCTACTTCTTCTAAATAAGGATGTGAAATGGCACTGGAGTGAGGCTCAAGAGACAGCCATCAGAGAGCTAAAGAGAAAACTCACTCAAGCACCTTGCTTAGCGTACCCTGAAGGGGGTAAACCTTTCTACTTAGAAGCAGGTTACACAGATATAAGCATGAGTGCTGTTTTATTATAATTTAAGCAAATTATGCAAAACTTAAGCTTATGCATGCAAAACTCTATCAACAGTGAAATAAAATTTAGCGATTGCGAAAAAGCCCTCTTATCCACTGTATGGGCTCTACAACATTTCTGCGGCTATATACATGGTTAGAAGATTATTGTAGAAACGGCCCAGCAGCCTTTGCTATATCTACAAAGTGAGAGAATAAGAGATGGGAATTTGTCTAATAGCCGCATAACAGCTTGGACTCTTTCCTTACAAGGCTGGCCTTTAGAAATTCTCTACAAGCGGAATAAAAAGAATCCAGTCGCACAGGGGCTTGCTGAGCTCCATAACTGTACTGCTAAGGATCATGGGGAAGCGTTATTAGAAGATTATTTCCTGGAGGAATAATTGCTTTCCCCATATAAAATATACAATGAGGACCAGTGTCAAACAGTGTCCTGTGCTCTCATGCGAGTGGGCTGAATATTTAGCGTTTACATTAGGAGCGTTTTTGTGACTTGTGCGGTGCTGAAGATACAACCCCAGGTACTATTTTGGATGTCTTATATTTTCTATTTGGACTGTTATACATCAATATTGGTGTTGCACTGTGCACTTTTGACCGGACTGGACTTTAGCTATGTCTGAGACACAGGATTGTTTTGTACTAAGAGACTTGGAAGCCACTCTATATCATTATGATGAGGACTTGGATCACCTCTCTACTGATAATGAAAACACCATTGACAGCCTCTTTTTCCATATTGATGAGCTTCGTAGAAAAGATATAAAATTAGATCTGGACATTAAGGCTTTTCTATTATACAAAAAAAATCAACGTATCCCAAGAGGCCTTAGGATAAGGAAATTCCCATCCTTCACAGTTAATGATTCAGACTTTATATTGAAGTGGAACAAGATTCTAAATGATTGTTCATTCGCTTTAATGGACCTTCTTATAGAATTTAAAAAACAACAGAGACAAGAACTTATCACTTTAATTAAAGCAGTACAAACTGACCTACAAAACCTACAGACTGACCCTGTATTTAAAGAGTATGACACCAAATTTGAAGCCAATATGCAAAAGTTTTCCAAAGAATTGTGGGACTTCAAGAAAACTAAGTTGTCACGTGACAAAAGAGACTATGAATCAAATAGGGTGTATAGGTGGTCTGCAGCACCTCACAAAACTCAGGGTGATAAACGTACCTTTAATAAAAGAAATGAAAATAAATCAGCTAAAAAAGTAAGATTTGCTGAGACAGAATATGATCAGGATACCACCGACCATGAGTCTAATGGGGAGGGAGCGGCTGAGGTCAGAATAACATCAGTATTAGATATTCCTAGTGTTGAGATGGAAGGGGCTTCAAAAAACGAAGTGGGTTTAGATGTCAGACCAAAAAGAAAAAAACAAGAAGGGGTAGTAGAGGAAGAAAAAGAAAAGAGAGTAAGGACATATCATATGAGAACAAATCGGACTCAGGTCCGCAAGTATGTTTAAAAAATGTAATTAATCTGTCACAGTATGAACTTAACAAGTATGAAGAGGAGGTTTTAAGTAAGGGTTTGAATTTCTCTCCGACTACCCACTTCAGCCTCTTTGATACCATCTTAGATGTAAACAGTTTTGTGAGAAAACTCACATTGAAAAAACATTTTTTTGTGGAAGATGGTAATGTGGAGGAAACTGTGGGCATTGCGGATGATTTGGTTAAATCTGGCTCTGACAGTGCATCCAATGCACTAAATTTTGATGATCAGTGCACACTTACTGAGTTAATGCAATTAATGGATGACAATATGGGTTGCAACACTGCACAGGGAGAAACTCATCCTGAGGTGAGATTAAATAGAAAAAGTAATTTTTACCCCGTACACACTAGGGGTAAAAATATAGATGTTTTTCAAAGAACAATTGAGAAAAAATTGATAGCTCTGTCTTGTAAAGTTGAATCTAGAAAAAAGAAAAAATCAAATAGGTTCAATAAAAATCTCAGTGACAAACATTTCAAGGCCTTGGCATCCCTAAAAGAAAACCACAATATAGTCATTAAGGCATCTGACAAAGGTGGGAATGTCGTTGTCATGGACAGGGAGTACTACCTTTTTGAGGCTAAACGACAGCTTAGGGATGCTGAGGTCTATGAAAAACTGGATTCTGGTCCTACTTTTGTGTTTGGGAGGAGATTGGAGAGGGTATTACTGTTGGGAAAACAAATAGGTTTGATAAAGGATATTCAAATGGATTACCTATTAAAACAAAACCCTAGAGTACCCATCTTCTATTTCCTCCCAAAGCTACATAAGGACGAGGTTCATCCCCCTGGCAGACCCATCATATCAGGGGTGGGCTCTCTTTTGGAGCCCACCTCTGAGTTGGTGGATTTATTTTTGCAACCCTTGGTGGGTGATTTGACTAGTTATATTAAAGATTCCACACAGGTGCTATGTGCCATGCAATCCATACAATGGAAACCATCTTATCGGTTTATAACAGTAGATGTATCATCACTGTATACATCGATTCCCCATCATTTGGGACTGCAATCTATTTCACACATTCTGAATAGAATGTCGAATTATTCTGAAGACTACAAACATTTTCTTGTTTGTGTCATTGAATTTCTTCTCTCCCACAATTATTTTTTGTTTGAGGGATCTTACTATCTGCAGAGACGTGGAACGGCTATGGGGGCAAAGTTTGCCCCTTCCTACGCCAATCTCTATATGGGATGGTGGGAGCTGTTCCACGTCTATGCAGATAGTAATCCTTTCCGTCATCATATAGTTTACTTTGGTCGCTATATAGATGACTTATTATTTATTTGGGATGGAGATGAGAAATCAACAATTTCCTTTTTTGATTATTTTAATTGCAATAACTTCAATCTTATTTTTGTGGGGGTTCAGGACCCTCTTAAAATACAGTTTCTTGACATTGAGCTAACGATTGAAGGAAATAACATTGTTACTAATTTGTATCGCAAACCCACCAGTGGGAACACAATTCTCAATTATAAATCTTGTCATCCAAAACACGTTTTGAATGCTATTCCCAAAAGTCAATTCATTCGTACAAAACGTATTTGTTCGAATGAATCTTTGTATCAGCAACAAAGTAAAAAACTGCACGACAGACTTCTTGAAAGAGGGTATAAGGATGCCCTTCTACTAAATACAAAAGAGATAGTTGATGCTATACCACGAGAGGACCTACTCGTATATAGGAAAGTTGAAAGAGAGGGAAAGGCTAATGATGTCTGTAAAAATATCATTTTCAGTACTCCATACAGTCTGGAGTTCCGAGAAGTTTGTGACATCATTCGTGAAAGCCTCTCGATTCTTCATACAGATACTGTATTAGAAAAAGTAGTGGCAGAAGGTATAAAATTTGTACCTAAAAAAGCCTTGACTATAAGAGATTATGTAGCCCCCTCTTCCCTGCCTGACAGGAAGATACAATCTTGGTTGAAACCTAGGATGGGTTTCTATAGATGTAGGGCTACCAGATGTAAAACATGTGACTACGTAACGGAGGGAGACAGTTTTGTGTCCCATAGTACTAACAAAGAATATAAAATTAAATTTAGACTAAACTGCAATTCCACACATATAGTCTATCTTATGACGTGCAAAGAATGTAAAATACAATATTTGGGGAAAACCAAGAGGAGGTTAAGAGATCGGGTGTTGGAGCACATCAGGGACATTGAGGACCCTGATGTGTTCACCTCTGTTGCCACCCATTTTAAATTTGAACATTTGGGAAATTCTAGCCTGGCAAATTTCCAAGCAATTGATCATGTTCCTTTCTCCAAGAGAGGTGGGGACAGAGAACATTATTTAAGCAAAAAGGAGGTTAGATGGATTTTTCATCTCAATACTAGGACCCCTCTTGGCTTGAATGTTGAAGCCGATGTCAATCTTTTTGTTTAAATAAACACAAAAAAAAAAAAAAAAAAAAATTTTTGGTTTTTGTGTACTATAGCAATTAAGCCAATATTTGAATTGAAATTAAAATTAAATTTGAATTTGAGTTATAATTAAATAATAGTATCAACAATATATGATACCTCATTTGCCCCTTCTTTCACTGTTATTGTTCACTAAATTATAAGAATTATAAAAATTAATAATTAAAAATTAAATATTATAAATCATGAATTAGAAACTATGTATATATAATAATAATTGTTTGTAATTTTTCTTGAGATTGAATCGATTATCTACTTTGCTCCCCTTTCATGTTTTGTTATTTTTGCTGTTTTTTGTTGTTTTTGATTGTTTATATAAGTATGAACTTGTATTGTTGTGTGTGCAAACCTTCCTGTGTCCTGTACATTACAGTCTATGAATTAGGGATTAATTGTTTAAGGCTTTATGAATTACTAAGTTGGACACATATGATGTTAATTGCCTAATTATATGCCCCTTTAAATAGACTATAGGCAGTTTCTTATGCTAAGCAGTGATCAAGTGCGGTGGACCCGCATGAAACGCGTCTGCTGTTACTGCCTTTATGTGACCACTACTTGATTTGGGTGGAGGTCATTTCTAGCTATTGTCCGCTCTTTGTTTTTAGTGCACAGTGCTTTGAATAAAGAAATCTTTTGAATCTACTTACCACTGTTTGGAGCGTCTTCCTAGTTAGCCGGAACTGTTTTTCTCCAGTGTCAAACATTACCTTGGGTATATGTTGATGGCTGTTCTTAGCATGCCATTATTGCTAATGAGCGTAGATTAGTCGCTGGCATTGGTATAACTTGGGCAAATGGATCCCCAAACATTTCTGTAGGTTTCAACATTGAACCAAGATCTAGTCAAGTTGCAGAACTCACTGTTGTTCTAAAAACCATTGAAATTGCTATTGAGCACAGTATTCATGAATTTGTGATCATTACTGACTCAAATACCTGCTCTTAACTTGGAAAAGAAATGGCATGCAGAAAACAACAAACCAGTCAAACATGGCAAGTTGTTCTGGAAGATTGATAATCTAGTGGTGTCTAATGATTTAACCATACACTGGAAAAAGACCAAGGGTCATTCCAGGGTTCTAGGTCCTGAGAAGGAAGGCAATGATCTTGCAGATTCATTAGCCAAACAAGGAGCCATAACTGGAGAAATCCTTAATATCGACCACTTAATAGGTGCAATTCAGGTAGAAGTCATTACCAGAAACCAGGCTAAACAACAAAGTGAGCCTAACCTGGTAGAATGGAGTCAGGATTCTCCTAGTGAGGACCTGATCACTAGTCAAAAAGAAGACCCCATTGTAGGCATCTTCTATAAACACATAGAAGATCCTGAAAGCGTCCCCATCTCAAAAGAGGACGGTATTGGCAAGGAAGATCTTAGAATCTTAATAAAATCCAAATCACATTTCAAGTTACTGGATGGTTTGTTAGTTAGTACCTCCAAAACTGGCACCCAGCAATGGGTGGTACCTACCAAGTTCAGTGGTCTAATGCTTCAACATGCCCATGATGCTCCCACATCTGGCCATCCTGGTGCCAAATTAACGTATGAAATATTGCGTGACTATGCTTTCTGGCCGCATATGTTGAAGGATGTTCAAACCTACTGTCAAGGCTGTTTAATCTGTCTACAGTTCCAACCCACTGCACCAACACATAGAGCACCATTGCAGAAAAGAGGGATGGTAATGCCATGGTCAGATATACAAATTGATTTTATTGGTCCAGTAACAAGGTCATCAAGAGGTAACAAATACAAGTTGACAGTAACATGCCTATTCACTAAATGGGTAGAGTGCATCAGTGCACCTAACAATAGTGCTGAAACATGCGCAGCTTTGCTCATCAAACACGTGTTTTCCAGATTTGGTTTGTCCCAAAGAATCAAATCCGATCGGGGAACCCACTTCACTAGCGAAGTGATGACCAAAATGTGAAAAATACTAGGGGTCAAAAGAAAGCTCCATATTGCATATAAAGCTGCCTCAAATGGTGGTGTAGAGCGTTACAACCAGTCCATTGTGAAAATCCTCAACAAGTTTGTGAGTGAAACGGGTAAAGACTGGGATGTAAAATTACCTAGTATAGTCCTAATGGCATTAAGAGCAACTCCAAGTAGTGCTACCAAGATGTCTAGCACATAGGGTCTGTTGTTGGCCATGCCCACGATGCAATTGTTTGGCGTTTCGGTATATGCAATGGCTACGTGATAGATTAATCCGTTGTGAGTAAGTACTCTTAGCATAGTCACTGTTTTCAGTCTCAGCTATATGTTATTTGACTACGAGTTATTTGACTACGAGTGATGAGGCTACTGTGTGTTTTAGTGCTCAAAGAAGCATTATTTTGTCATTATCAATATATCAGAATATACTCTATTGCGTTTTATTTTTTAGACTTTAGTTGGTTATTAATCACTATTGATATTGTTGTGCACTGATTCAGCCCCTTTCTATATATATATATATATATATATATATATATATATTACACTTTAGTACACAATTTACATGATCAGTATTTATTTTAGTTCTGTTTATGAGAATAATTGACACCTTGTATTTTTATTGCTTGATTTGCTGTATAATTTCAATTGGTAGACAATGGGATAGGCTATTGTTGAAAATGTATACATCACATGTTCTAAATGGGGCTGTCATGTTCTGATTAGGGGGAGGGGTTAACACCTGAATTAAACACTGTTTGCTCACTTTTCATTTGGTCTGAAGAAGGGGTGATTGATCCCCGAAACGTTACATATTTTTTGATGTGCTAATTAAAGCACTTTTTTTCACTAATCCAGTGAGTGAATATATATATGTATATAAATATATATTTAATAATATAAATAATAATAATATTAATATAAAAAGAACATTGGAGTTTGAAGCATTCATAACTACCTTCAGGTTTAATGTTATTGGTCTAGTGCGGTGTCGTGTTAGTGTGTGAATAATAGCTGTTTGTTTTGTTTTTTACACTCCCCATAGAAATCAATGCTAGTAGAAGTTTGTGCACAAGCAATATTCTTAGTCCCAAAGTTAGCACACCTGAGTCTTTCATTCAAGCACAAACAATTTACTTTCAACTTGTAATACGCGCACTAACCAGAGCGTGTTAACATTCTTTTTTCAGCTGTGTTAGCATGCAAGTTAAAAAGTATATTTAGTGCGCCACTTGTAATCTGGCCCTAAATGCTTAATTATGTGTCATTAAAGACAGTGAGGATTGGATTATGTATTAGTGTGATACTGATAACAATAAGAACATCATGGTTTTTGTTATTTTGTGGCAATTTCGTATTTATGTTTTAATTTTCTTAGTTGTTATTTATAAAATGTGGTGATAATAATAAGTAATGTGCTTTAGCACAATACAAAAAAAAATAGTTACATTCAGGAATGAACCATCATCAAGAGTTTAAAAACATAATTTATGTAAGAACTTACCTAATAAATTCATTTCTTTCATATTAGCAAGAGTCCATGAGCTAGTGACGTATGGGATATACAATCCTACCAGGAGGGGCAAAGTTTCCCAAACCTCAAAATGCCTATAAATACACCCCTGTAAGATGAGACCGGCACCGGCCTTCCTAGGCTCTGATGCAAATTGGTCGAGCCGGCGACCTACAGCTCCACAATATATAACAAACGAAACTGTCCACAGCACCAGTAAAGTTAAAGGAATCTTCTTTATTAAATGTTTAAAAGCATACAAGACAGGTATGCGACGTTTCGAGACCGCAGTCTCTTAATCATGCATACACAGTAATGCACCTGTCTCTTAATTTAAAGGCAGTGTCAACCAATCACATTCAGTATCCAAGGTAACACACCTTGTGCTTGGATTAACCTTTTCATCTCTTATTTAATCATATGTACATTTGTGATTTGAGTATATAGATTCTGCCATCCACAAATAGAGACATAAATAAAAACAATGTATTTACACTAAGAACAGGTAAATTACAGAACATAGGTAAAAAGCAGATGTACATTTACAGAAATATAATCACATCTCGATTTTGCAACTCTTTTAATTTAAAGCCTTTAAACACAGTACTGTTATTATTTTTTACAATGTATGAACTCTTTATTTTAATCCTGCAGAGCACGAGATATAAAAATTATCCTGCATAAACTGTAAATAACTTAGTTTAAATTTATAACTCTAAACCTTCGGAATACACTCATGATACAATAATCAGGAGAGTAAATAGAGGGGAACTCGGACTTGTGTTAAGAAGTTTTTTTGAAACATCATACTCCCAACATGGGATTTAAAAGTGAGTTTGCTTAAAGGAAGACAGACAGATCCCATTCTCTGTTTAACCCTTTAGGGTACATGGAATCCAACCTGTGGATCCAAAATGCCTCTCTTTGTTTCAGAAACATTTCTCTGTCACCTCCTCCTCTAAGCACTCCCACTTGATCAATGATTTGCCAACGTAACTGGCTAATTTGATGGCCAAATTCCACAAAGTGGCAAGCTACTGGAGCCTTATCATCTTTCTTTCTAATGTTTGACTTATGTTTGTTGAGTCTATTCCTCATGCTTTGGGTCGTTTCACCTACATAGATACGGGCACATGGGCATTTGATTATATATATCACATATGTGGATTCACATGTGTAATGTGATTTCAACTTAAATTTATGGCCATTTATAGGATGTACAAATTCCTTGCCCTTGATAACCGAATTACAATTACTACACCCTAAGCATGGGTAACAACCTACATTCCTCTCAGTGATATACCTTTCTTTATTTGGGCGTTTAGATCCTAAGTCTGATTTTACTAGAAAGTCTCCAAGGTTTTTAACACGCTTGTGGGCCATATTAGGTTTGTTCTGCAATGCTTTTATTTATTTATTACAGTCCTGGATGATATGCCAGTGCCTTCTTATAATCTTAGATATCTTATTACTGTGCTCATTATGTTGGGATATAAAGATCAATTTATCATCTTTAGCTTGTCCTGCTTTATCTCTATCCCTTACTCTATGCACATTTTGTATCTCTTGATTAATAAGCCCTGCAGGATACCCTCTATCTAGAAACTTTTTGCCCATTTCCTTAAACCTAATTTTTTTGATTTCTTGCTCACTGACAATTCTGTCCACCCTAATAAGTTGACTCCTAGGTAATGAGTCCTTTAACCTGTTGTTATGAAAGCTATCATACCTTAAAAGGGTATTGCGATCTGTTTCTTTGCAATGTATGTCAACTTTTAATTCAGTACCCTTTTTGTATATCTCAGTGTCGAGAAACACCATCCTTTCTTCACTTAAATTTAAAGTGAACTCCAGGCCTGTTACCTCATGATTGATCTCATCCACAAAGCGGACCAGGGAGTCCCTGCTGCCCCACCATATGCCAAAGATGTCATCTATGAATCTCCACCAGGTGGCGCCATACTTCTGAAAGTGCTGGTTACTATAGACAAACTTTTCTTCAAAAGAATTCATGTACAGGTTGGCATATGATGGGGCAGCATTAGACCCCATGGCCGTTCCCTTCTTTTGTATATACCAAGAGTCCCTGAAAATGAAATAATTATAGAATAACACCACTCTCAGTAATTTTTCAAAAAAATTAATTTGTTGCAAATTATATTCTCCTGATGTTATTAACATTTGTCTTATTATACCAATGCCACTCTCATGCTTTATTGAGGTGTACAAACTCTTTACATCTAGTGTGTAAATTATGCATTTAGAGCAGTCTAATTCTAATGTGGATAATTTACTGATAAAATCACTTGTATCCTTAATGTATGAGGACATTTTTTCTACATACGGTTGCAGCAATTTATCCAAAAGAACAGCAATATTGGAAAATACAGATTCTACATTGGACACTATGGGACGCCCCGGAGGGTTTTGCATATTTTTATGTACTTTCGGTACAGTATAAAAAATAGGGGTTCTTGGATGTTCTCTATATAAGTATTCTCCCATTTTTTTATCAATGATACCTGCTCTAATGGCATTGGTTATAATACGTTTGATTTCTTTTTGGATCTTAAAAATAGGGTTGGTGTCTAATTTCTGATAGGTGTCAGTATCTTGTAGCTATGTCAGAATCTCATTTATATAGTACTCCTTATCTAGGACTATGGTAGCTCCGCCCTTGTCCGCTCTTTTAATTATAATTTCATTATCTTTTTGTTTAATAGTTTTAATGGCCTCTCGTTCAACCTTAGATAAATTCCAGTTTTTCCTTTTTCTATCCTTGGTTACCTTTGTTTCCAATTCTTTAATGTCAGACATAACCAATTTCATAAATGTGTCTAGACTGCTGTTGTGTACCTGAGGTGTAAATGTACTCTTTTTGTATAGGTTATACCTTTTTGGGGTGATAGCACAGCATTTGTCAGATTTACTTAACATGTTGTCATTTATGCCAATATGTTTATTACCAAAAAACAATTTCAATTTTATACTTCTGAAAAATCTAAATAGATCTTTGTTTAGCTCAAAGAAGTCCAGGTTTTTATAGGGGCAAAAGGATAACCCTTTTTCTAAAAGTTCGTACTCACTGCTCTCCAATTTGTTTTTTGAAATGTTAATTACTGTTTCCGGGGCTTCCGATTGCCTGGTCCCCTTGTCTTCATCCGCTTGGATTGCTCTCCGCCGATGTTTCCTCCCACCTCTGTGGTTCCGTCTTCGCTGCTGGATAAAAAAGGTGATGATGATCCGGATGACGCATCTGTTGTAGCTCCGCCCCCTTCCTTACGTCTCTGCTGCTGATTGGTATATCGCCCTTGGCGTCGCTGTGATGTAATGGGGAATCCCCTCTGTGACTCGAAGTAACCCGACCTCCACTTGTAAACTCTGCCTTTCATATAATCATCTTCATCACGGACGAACTTTAACTGCTTCCGTTCCTGAATTTGTTTTTTCAGATCAGATATTTTTTCATCTGTTTTTTTCAGGAATTCGTCCAAGGCTTCAGCTGTTAGTGATTTTACCAATCATTTCTGCAGGTTTCTATGTCTTTTTCTTGTCTTTCCACATCTTTAAGTAGATATTCAACGGTCAGGGTTATTAAATCATAACTGCATTTATTCAAAATAGCCTCGAATTTATCACAGTATTCTTCATTCTCACGTAATAATGTGGGGCGGGTGTTCATCCGTAGGCCTCTCGGAATCCTTTTGACCCTGTGATATTCAGATAATGTTGTAATATGTAGATCCCAAGCTACATTCTTGCTCTTTAGATTTTCAAATTTTTTCTCATGGTCTTGGATAGGTATGGTTTTCAAAAAGTCTCTAGATCCTCTGTTTAAAGTGGTTATACGTGCTGCTTCCATTTCAGTGTACATGAATACTTTGTTACCATCTGTCTTTTGCTGCTTTTCCATCTTTAAAGGTTTTATTCGTATTCAAATGTCCTTAATCTTTAGCCCTCCTGCTCGTGTCCCCAGTCGCTCATATAGATACAGCACTGTAAGATGAGACCGGCACCGGGCAATGCCTTCCTAGGCTCTGATGCAAATTGGTCGAGCCGGCGACCTACAGCTCCACAATATATAACAAACGAAACTGTCCACAGCACCAGTAAAGTTAAAGGAATCTTCTTTATTAAATGTTTAAAAGCATACAAGACAGGTATGCGACGTTTCGAGACCGAAGTCTCTTAATCATGCATACACAGTAATGCACCTGTCTCTTAATTTAAAGGTAGTGTCAACCAATCACATTCAGTATCCAAGGTAACACACCTTGTGCTTGGTTAATCCAAGCACAAGGTGTGTTACCTTGGATACTGAATGTGATTGGTTGACACTACCTTTAAATTAAGAGACAGGTGCATTACTGTGTATGCATGATTAAGAGACTTCGGTCTCGAAACGTCGCATACCTGTCTTGTATGCTTTTAAACATTTAATAAAGAAGATTCCTTTAACTTTACTGGTGCTGTGGACAGTTTCGTTTGTTATATATTGTGGAGCTGTAGGTCGCCGGCTCGACCAATTTGCATCAGAGCCTAGGAAGGCATTGCCCGGTGCCGGTCTCATCTTACAGTGCTGTATCTATATGAGCGACTGGGGACACGAGCAGGAGGGCTAAAGATTAAGGACATTTGAATACGAATAAAACCTTTAAAGATGGAAAAGCAGCAAAAGACAGATGGTAACAAAGTATTTATGTACACTGAAATGGAAGCAGCACGTATAACCACTTTAAACAGAGGATCTAGAGACTTTTTGAAAACCATACCTATCCAAGACCATGAGAAAAAATTTGAAAATCTAAAGAGCAAGAATGTAGCTTGGGATCTACATATTACAACATTATCTGAATATCACAGGGTCAAAAGGATTCCGAGAGGCCTACGGATGAACACCCGCCCCACATTATTACGTGAGAATGAAGAATACTGTGATAAATTCGAGGCTATTTTGAATAAATGCAGTTATGATTTAATAACCCTGACCGTTGAATATCTACTTAAAGATGTGGAAAGACAAGAAAAAGACATAGAAACCTGCAGAAATGAATTGGTAAAATCACTAACAGCTGAAGCCTTGGACGAATTCCTGAAAAAAACAGATGAAAAAATATCTGATCTGAAAAAACAAATTCAGGAATGGAAGCAGTTAAAGTTCGTCCGTGATGAAGATGATTATATGAAAGGCAGAGTTTACAAGTGGAGGTCGGGTTACTTCGAGTCACAGAGGGGATTCCCCATTACGTCACAGCGACGCCAAGAGCGATATACCAATCAGCAGCAGAGACGTAAGGAAGGGGGCGGAGCGACAACAGATGCGTCATCCAGATCATCATCACCTTTTTTATCCAGCAGCGAAGACGGAACCACAGAGGTGGGAGGAAACATCGGCGGAGAGCAATCCAAGCGGATGAAGACAAGGGGACCAGGCAATCGGAAGCCCCGGAAACAGTAATTAACATTTCAAAAACCAAATTGGAGAGCAGTGAGTACGAACTTTTAGAAAAAGGGTTATCCTTTTGCCCCTATAAAAACCTGGACTTCTTTGAGCTAAACAAAGATCTATTTAGATTTTTCAGAAGTATAAAATTGAAATTGTTTTTTGGTAATAAACATATTGGCATAAATTACAACATGTTAAGTAAATCTGACAAATGCTGTGCTATCACCCCAAAAAGGTATAACCTATACAAAAAGAGTACATTTACACCTCAGGTACACAACAGCAGTCTAGACACATTTATGAAATTGGTTATGTCTGACATTAAAGAATTGGAAACAAAGGTAACCAAGGATAGAAAAAGGAAAAACTGGAATTTATCTAAGGTTGAACGAGAGGCCATTAAAACTATTAAACAAAAAGATAATGAAATTATAATTAAAAGAGCGGACAAGGGCGGAGCTACCATAGTCCTAGATAAGGAGTACTATATAAATGAGATTCTGACACAGCTACAAGATACTGACACCTATCAGAAATTAGACACCAACCCTATTTTTAAGATCCAAAAAGAAATCAAATGTATTATAACCAATGCCATTAGAGCAGGTATCATTGATAAAAAAATGGGAGAATACTTATATAGAGAACATCCAAGAACCCCTATTTTTTATACTGTACCGAAAGTACATAAAAATATGCAAAACCCTCCGGGGCGTCCCATAGTGTCCAATGTAGAATCTGTATTTTCCAATATTGCTGTTCTTTTGGATAAATTGCTGCAACCGTATGTAGAAAAAATGTCCTCATACATTAAGGATACAAGTGATTTTATCAGTAAATTATCCACATTAGAATTAGACTGCTCTAAATGCATAATATACACACTAGATGTAAAGAGTTTGTACACCTCAATAAAGCATGAGAGTGGCATTGGTATAATAAGACAAATGTTAATAACATCAGGAGAATATAATTTGCAACAAATTAATTTTTTTGAAAAATTACTGAGAGTGGTGTTATTCTATAATTATTTCATTTTCAGGGACTCTTGGTATATACAAAAGAAGGGAACGGCCATGGGGTCTAATGCTGCCCCATCATATGCCAACCTGTACATGAATTCTTTTGAAGAAAAGTTTGTCTATAGTAACCAGCACTTTCAGAAGTATGGCGCCACCTGGTGGAGATTCATAGATGACATCTTTGGCATATGGTGGGGCAGCAGGGACTCCCTGGTCCGCTTTGTGGATGAGATCAATCATGAGGTAACAGGCCTGGAGTTCACTTTAAATTTAAGTGAAGAAAGGATGGTGTTTCTCGACACTGAGATATACAAAAAGGGTACTGAATTAAAAGTTGACATACATTGCAAAGAAACAGATCGCAATACCCTTTTAAGGTATGATAGCTTTCATAACAACAGGTTAAAGGACTCATTACCTAGGAGTCAACTTATTAGGGTGGACAGAATTGTCAGTGAGCAAGAAATCAAAAAAATTAGGTTTAAGGAAATGGGCAAAAAGTTTCTAGATAGAGGGTATCCTGCAGGGCTTATTAATCAAGAGATACAAAATGTGCATAGAGTAAGGGATAGAGATAAAGCAGGACAAGCTAAAGATGATAAATTGATCTTTATATCCCAACATAATGAGCACAGTAATAAGATATCTAAGATTATAAGAAGGCACTGGCATATCATCCAGGACTGTAATAAATAAATAAAAGCATTGCAGAACAAACCTATTATGGCCCACAAGCGTGTTAAAAACCTTGGAGACTTTCTAGTAAAATCAGACTTAGGATCTAAACGACCAAATAAAGAAAGGTATATCACTGAGAGGAATGTAGGTTGTTACCCATGCTTAGGGTGTAGTAATTGTAATTCGGTTATCAAGGGCAAGGAATTTGTACATCCTATAAATGGCCATAAATTTAAGTTGAAATCACATTACACATGTGAATCCACATATGTGATATATATAATCAAATGCCCATGTGCCCGTATCTATGTAGGTGAAACGACCCAAAGCATGAGGAATAGACTCAACAAACATAAGTCAAACATTAGAAAGAAAGATGATAAGGCTCCAGTAGCTTGCCACTTTGTGGAATTTGGCCATCAAATTAGCCAGTTACGTTGGCAAATCATTAATCAAGTGGGAGTGCTTAGAGGAGGAGGTGACAGAGAAATGTTTCTGAAACAAAGAGAGGCATTTTGGATCCACAGGTTGGATTCCATGTACCCTAAAGGGTTAAACAGAGAATGGGATCTGTCTGTCTTCCTTTAAGCAAACTCACTTTTAAATCCCATGTTGGGAGTATGATGTTTCAAAAAAACTTCTTAACACAAGTCCGAGTTCCCCTCTATTTACTCTCCTGATTATTGTATCATGAGTGTATTCCGAAGGTTTAGAGTTATAAATTTAAACTAAGTTATTTACAGTTTATGCAGGATAATTTTTATATCTCATGCTCTGCAGGATTAAAATAAAGAGTTCATACATTGTAAAAAATAATAACAGTACTGTGTTTAAAGGCTTTAAATTAAAAGAGTTGCAAAATCGAGATGTGATTATATTTCTGTAAATGTACATCTGCTTTTTACCTATGTTCTGTAATTTACCTGTTCTTAGTGTAAATACATTGTTTTTATTTATGTCTCTATTTGTGGATGGCAGAATCTATATACTCAAATCACATATGTACATATGATTAAATAAGAGATGAAAAGGTTAATCCAAGCACAAGGTGTGTTACCTTGGATACTGAATGTGATTGGTTGACACTGCCTTTAAATTAAGAGACAGGTGCATTACTGTGTATGCATGATTAAGAGACTGCGGTCTCGAAACGTTGCATACCTGTCTTGTATGCTTTTAAACATTTAATAAAGAAGATTCCTTTAACTTTACTGGTGCTGTG
The DNA here is from genome assembly GCF_027579735.1 of Bombina bombina. NCBI lineage: Eukaryota > Metazoa > Chordata > Amphibia > Anura > Bombinatoridae > Bombina > Bombina bombina. The sequence continues at coordinate 1,412,159,092 of NC_069499.1, read as the reverse complement.
GACAGTTTCGTTTGTTATAAATACACCCCTCACCACACCCATAATTCAGTTTAACGAATAGCCAAGCAGTGGGGTGATAAAGAAAGGAGTAGAAAGCATCAACAACAGAAATTTGGAAATAATTGTGCTTTATACAAAAAATCATAACCACCATAAAAAGGGTGGGCCTCATGGACTCTTGCCAATATGAAAGAAATGAATTTATCAGGTAAGTTCTTACATAAATTATGTTTTCTTTTATGTAATTGGCAAGAGTCCATGAGCTAGTGACGTATGGAATAGCAATACCCAAGATTTGGAACTCCACGCAAGAGTCACTAGAGAGGGAGGGATAAAAATAAAAACAGCCATTTTCCGCTGAAAAAATTAATACACAACCCAAAAAAATAAGTTTTTTCTCATAAATGAAAGAAAAAAACTTAAATCAAAAGCAGACGAATCAAACTGAAACAGCTGCCTGAAGAACTTTTCTACCAAAAACTGCTTCTGAAGAAGCAAATACATCAAAACGGTAGCATTTAGTAAATGTATGCAAAGAGGACCAAGTTGCCGCTTTGCAAATCTGATCAACTGAAGCTTCATTCTTAAAGGCCCACGAAGTGGAGACTGATCTGGTAGAATGAGCTGTAATTCTCTGAGGCGGGGCCTGACCCGACCCCAAATAAGCTTGATGAATCAAAAGTTTCAACCAAGAAGCCAAGGAAATAGCAGAAGCCTTCTGACCTTTCCTAGGACCAGAAAATAAAACAAATAGACTGGAAGTCTTCCTGAAATCTTTAGTAGCTTCCACATAATATTTCAAAGCTCTTACCACATCCAAAGTATGTAAGGATCTTTCCAAAGAATTCTTAGGATTAGGACACAAGGAAGGGACAACAATTTCTCTATTAATGTTGTTAGAATTCACAACCTTAGGTAAAAATTGAAAAGAAGTCCGCAAAACTGCCTTATCCTGATGAAAAATCAGAAAAGGAGACTCACAAGAAAGAGCAGATAGCTTAGAAACTCTTCTATCAGAGGCAGAGGAGATAGCCAAAAGGAACAACACTTTCCAAGAAAGTAGTTTAATGTCTAAAGAATGCATAGGCTCAAATGGAGGAGCCTGTAAAGCCTTCAGAACCAAATTAAGACTCCAAGGAGGAGAAATTGATTTAATGACAGGCTTAATACGAACTAAAGTCTGTACAAAACAGTGAATATCAGGAAGTATAGCAATCTTTCTGTGAAATAAAACAGAAAGAGCAGAGATTTGTCCCTTCAAGGAACTTGCAGACAAACCCTTATCCAAACGATCCTGAAGAAACTGTAAAATTCTAGGAATTCTAAAAGAATGCCAAGAGAATTTATGAGAAGAAAACCATGAAATGTAAGTCTTCCAAACTCTATAAAAAATCTTTTTAGAGACAGATTTACAAGCTTGTAACATAGTATTAATAACTATGAGAAACCTCTATGACTTAATACTAAGCGTTCAATTTCCATACCTTCAAATTTAATGATTTGAGATCCTGATGGAAAAACGGACCTTGAGACAGTAGGTCCGGCCTTAACGGAAGTGGCCAAGGCTGGCAACTGGACATCCGAACCAGATCCACATACCAAAACCTGTGAGCCCATGCTGGAGCCACCAGCAACACAAACGATTGTTCCATGATGATTTTGGAGATCACTCTTGGAAGGAGAACTAGAGGCGGGAAAATGTAAGCAGGATGATAACACCAAGGAAATGTCAGCGCATCCACTGCTTCCGCCTGAACATCCCTGGACCTGGACAGGTATCTGGGAAGTTTCTTGTTTAGATGAGAGGCCATGAGATCTATCTCTGGAAGACCCCACATCTGAACAATCTGAGAAAACACATCTGGATGGAGAGACCACTCCCCTGGATGTAAAGTCTGACGGCTGAGATAATCCGCCACCCAATTGTCTGCACCTGGGATATGCACCGCAGAGATTAGACAAGAGCTGGATTCCATCCACGATGGTGATCTATCCACCACGTCAGAGAGTGTCGTACATTGGGATTTAAGGATATTAATTGTGATATCTTTGTATAATCCCTGCACCATTGGTTCAGCATACAAAGCTGTAGAGGTCTCATGTGAAAACGAGCAAAGGGGATCGCGTCCGATGCTGCAGTCATGAGACCTAAAACATCCATGCACATACCCACTGAAGGGAATGGCTGTGACTGAAGGTGCCGGCAGGCTGCAACCAATTTTAAACGTCTCTTGTCTGTTAGAGACAGAGTCATGGTCACTGAATCTGGAAGCCTAAAAAGGTGACCCTTGCCTGAGGAATCAAGAAACCTTTTTGGTAAATTGATCCTCCAACCATGTTTCCGAAGAAACAACACTAGTTGAATCGTGTGAGATTCTGCAGAACGTAAAGACTGAGCTAGTACCAAGATATCGTCCAAATAAGGAAACACTGAAATACCCTGTTCTCTGATTACAGAGAGTAGGGCACCTAGAACCTTTGAAAAGATTCTTGGAGCTGTTGCCAGGCCAAATGGAAGAGCAACAAATTGGTAATGCTTGTCTAGAAAAGAGAATCTCCGAAACTGATAATGTTCTGGATGAATCGGAATCTGAAGGTATGCATCCTGCAAGTCTATTGTGGACATATAATGTCCTCGCTGAACAAAAGGCAGAATAGTCCTTATAGTCACCATATTGAAAGTTGGTACTCTTACATAACGATTCAAAATTTTCAGATCCAGAACTGGTCTGAATAAATTTTCCTTCTTTGGGACAATGAATAGATTTGAATAAAACACCAAACCTTGTTCCTGAAAAGGAACTGGCATGATTACCCCTGAAGACTCCAGGTCTGAAAAACACTTCAGGAAAGCCTGAGCTTTTACTGGATTTGCTGGGATACGTGAGAGAAAAAATCTTCTCACAAGAGGTCTTCCTCTGAATCCTATTCGATACCCTTGAGAGACAATGCTCTGAATCCATTGATTTTGGACAGAATTTATCCAAATATCCTTGAAAAAACCTTAATCTGCCCCCTACCAGCTGAGCTGGAATGAGGGCCGCACCTTCATGCAGACTTAGGGGCTGACTTTGGTTTCTTAAATGGCTTGGATTTATTCCAATTTGAGGAAGGCTTCCAATTGGAAACAGATTCCTTGGAGAAAGGATTAGATTTTTGTTCCTTATTTTGACGAAAGGAATGAAAACGGTTAGAAGCCTTAGATTTACCCTTAGGTTTTTATCCGGAGGCAGAAAAACTCCCTTTCCCCCAGTGACAGTTGAAATAATAGAATCCAACTGAGAACCAAATAAATTATTACCTTGAAAAGAAAGAGATAGTAATCTAGATTTAGATGTCATATCAGCATTCCAAGATTTAAGCCACAAAGCTCTTCTAGCTAATATAGCTAAAGACATTGCTCTAACATCAATTTTGATCATATAAAAAATGGCATCACAAATAAAATGATTAGCATATTGCAGTAAGCGAATAAAAAATGTTTATATTCCCTAAATGTGAAACTGACAGTCTGCAGAAGGAAATACATGAAGCTGACTCATGGCAAATATAAGTACAATACATATATTTAGAACTTTATATAAATGCATAAAGTGCCAAACCATAGCTGAGGTGTCTTAAGTAATAAAAAACATACTTCCCAAAAGACACCCATCCACATATAGCAGATAGCCAAACCAGTACTGAAACAGTTATCAGTAGAGGTAATGGTAAATTGAGAGTATATCGTCGATCTGAAAAGGGAGGTAGGAGATGAATCTATACGACCGATAACAGAGAACCTATGAAATAAACCCCCGTTAGGGAAATCATCGTATTCAATAAGTGATACTCCCTTCACGTCCCTCTGACATTAGCTGTACTCTGAGAGGAATCGGGCTTCAACAATGCTGAGAAGCGCATATCAACGTAGAAATCTTAGCACAAACTTACTTCACCACCTCCATAGGAGGCAAAGTTTGTAAAATTGAATCGTGGGTGTGGTGAGTGGTGTATTTATAGGTATTTTGAGGTTTGAGAAAATTTGCCCCTCCTGGTAGGATTGTATATCCCATACGTCACTAGCTCATGGACTCTTGCCAATTACATGAAAAAAAATGATATTTGTCTACAAGAGTGGACCAGTTTAGCAACTAAGGAATGAAGGACTTGCTAATAGCTGTAGTTGGGAATAGACCCTTTCAGCAACTTAAAAACTGAAGATAAAACAGAAATACTCTTAGTCAGGATGGACCATGTCATAATCAACATGGGACCTACAGACAGTGATTGATCACATGGACAGGAATCATATTGAAAGGGCATAATCCTAAAAAAGAAAAAATGCCTTGCCATATATAAGTATGATGTGTTACCTTATGCCTCCCTGTATATTTACTGCATCATTAAATATTTCACTACCTTTTTGTGTTAAAAAAAAAGGGTAGATATTTTGGGTTCCTTTCTATGTCTCTAACTGTACATTTTCTTTTGACAGGTGAAATTACATTGTATGGGTTTGTTTTGCTTACTGTTGATACATTCCAGATAGTATATTTTGCATCACTATTCAGAATTCTAGAGATGTTCTGCTACAGTTCTTCATTCTGGGAGGTGCATAGTAGCGAGCGATGTATCATTTCTTCTGTCATGTGTAGCTGACTATCCTAAACATAATTTTAAAAAAATAATCAAAAAGCTCTGTGACTAATAGCCCTGTCAGGCATTCAAAGAGGTCATCACATGCCAGGTTTTTCTAGGAGACAGGATCTGGGTAGCACACATTTAGTGTTCACACCAAAAGTTTAGGTTTTCTTGTCATAATCTGTATAGAATAATAGGCTGTTGGCTGTAGTCTTAGCCACCGACTTGTAATGGAACTTCAAAGACACAGACCACATTGAGGTTCCATGAGTCAGTGCTACCAAAAATAAGTTATAATTTGCAATGTCTTAGACCAAATACTTTTTTCAGATGGAACATATCTAACTTCAAAGACGGGAAATTAGCAAAAATCTCTAAGTCAGGAACTGATGGTTGAATTAATCAGGTGGCATCTTTTTAAGTTTCAATTTTTTTTTTTGTGTGGCTCTTCTGGATCATTACCAACTTCTACTGAAACACTTATGTAATTGTATCTTTAAAATGAGGCAAAAGCTAGTTCTGCTAAGACATTTACTGGAATGCAATAAGACTTGACAGACCAGGGATTCTTATTTTTCAGAGCTGTTTATCCGAACAGTCATGTGCATCTGTTTTGCATGCCAGTCACTCCTGAGTAATTGACTACTTCAAAGGTTTTTTGCCGGTTTTAATATAGATTTACTTCTGCTGCTTTTCAAGTGGAATAAAAAGAAATGAAAAATGACTCAAATTAATACCAGGCAGGCAACTAAGAGATGAGAGGGTAAAAAGAAAACTGTTTTATATTTGATACGTTTGTGCACTGATTGTTATAGACAGATGAGGAACACATTCCAGGAAAATGCACAATTTGTGGTTATTAATTATTTGTCAAGAAATTCATCTTTGTCCATTTACAACACAGATCACATAGGCACCATATTGTACATAATGTAAACTTTGTTAGATATTTAAATTATAAACTCATGTTGGGCTAGATTACAAGTGGAGCACTACATTTTCGCAGGGCTGGATATTGCTCGCGGTAGCAATTAGCGCTCAGAAAATTAACCAGAAATTAGATCTCTGGTTAATTTTTTTTAAGTGCCCCAAATGTCCTCAAAATAGAGGGCATTATAGTTTTTTATTAAAAAAAAAAGTAGCATTTTTTAAAAAAAAAAAAACAACTGCGCTAGGCAGTTTTGGGGCTTTAAAGTTGACAGTGTGGGGTGTGAAAAAAACGGTATTGAAAAGTTCCTTTACTTTGCGGTCTAAGGGAACTGTTGGTTCCTAGAAAATGTATATGTTTATGCTTATTCACATATTAACACATAAATATATATGTATTGTATATAAGCATATACATATTTACAATTAGCTGCTGTCGCTGTGCGACTAACCCCCTTCGCTGTGCATCAGAACAAGGCTCTCACAGGAGGCTATGGAAATGTGCTCTTGTGAGTGCAATGCTTCCTAGCAATGCGAACGTGAGATCGCTTTTGCATTGCGCTTAACTTATAATACCAGTGCACATTAGCGTGTGCTGGTATTACAAAGTGGAGCTCTAATATTGCTTGTGCGCAAGCGATATTTAGCGCTCCACTTGTAATCTAGCCCTTTGTGTTGTAACGAGAATCATTCGTAAGTTTTCTTTTGGGGGAAGAATGTTATTAAATTAAATAAAGTATCTAACAGATTAACTGTTTACAATTTTTATTTATTATTTGTTAAATTCATTAAGAAAACCTTGTTTTCCATTTTGGCAAGATTTTGCTTTATCATCATTATTGTCAAACGTTGCATAACCCACTGTACACACTCCTATTCCTAAACTTCATTCTCACTGTAACTGTAAGAAGACTGTGGTTTCAAACAAACAAATATGAATGGCAAATACTTAACTCCCAATCATGACAATGAGAATACTGTCCTTTACAATCCCCAAAATCCAATAAAAATAAACGGCTAGATTACGAGTTTTGCGGTAAGAGCTGCTCAGTGCTAACTTGCAAGTTATTGTCACCGCTCACTTCCCTACAGGGCTGGTATTACAGGTTTTCATAAACCCGGCGTTAACAGGCAAGAAGTGAGCGTAGAGCAAAATTGTGCTCCATACCGCACTCTAATACCAGCGCTGCTTAAATCAGCGGTGAGCTGGTTTTACGTGCTCGTGCACGATTTCCCCATAGACATCAATGGGGAGAGCCAGCTGAAAAAAAGCCTAACACCTGCAATAAAGCAGCGTAAAGCTCCGTAACGCTGCCCCATTGATTCCTATGAGGAAACAAAATTTATGTTTACTCCTAACACCCTAACATGAACCCCGAGTCTAAACACCCCTAATGTTACACTTATTAACCCCTAATCTGCTGCCCCGACATCGCCAACACCTACAATATACTTATTAACCCCTAATCTGCTGCTCCGGACATCGCCGCAACTATAATAAACATATTAACCCCTAAACCACTGCACTTCTGCATCGCAACCACAAGTTAAATATTATTAACCCCTAATCTGCCGCCCTAACATCGCCGCCACCTACCTACATTTATTAACCCCTAATCTGCCGCCCCCAACGTCGCCGCCACTATACTAAATTTATTAACCCCTAAACCTAAGTCTAACCCTAACACCCCCTATCTTAAATATAATTAAAATAAATCTAAATAAAACCTACTATTAATTAACTAAATAATACCTATTTAAAACTAAATACTTACCTATGAAATAAACCCTAAGATAACTACAATATAACTATATAACTAATAGTTACATTATAGCTAGCTTAGGGTTTATTTTTATTTTACAGGCAAGTTTGTATTTATTATAACTAGGCAGAATAGTTACTAAATAGTTATTAACTATTTACTAACTACCTAGCTAAAAAAAATACAAATTTACCTGTAAAATAAAACCTAACCTGTCTTACACTAACACCTAACCTTACACTACAATTAAATAAATTACATAAATTACAAAAAAACAACAACACAAAATTACACAAAATAAAAAAAGAATTGATCAGATATTTAAACTAATCACACCTAATCTAATAGCCCTATCAAAATTAAAAAAGCCCCCCCAAAATAAAAAACCCTAGCCTAAACTAAACTACCAATAGCCCTTAAAAAGGGCTTTTCCAGGGAATTGCCCCAAATAAATCAGCTCTTTTACCTGTAAAAAAAAAAATACAAACGGGGGTGGAGTCTGGCCGTGCTGAAACATGGCCGCACAGAGATAGAGCTACGGGCTGAACAATGCTTTTTCCTCACATAAGAACTGGTTGTTTGACCCGCAGAGCGCAACGCTTTGAAGCTGGGAGACCACAGAGGCAGTGGGATCCCCCATATAACGGGATGGCATAATTTTAGGTCCACAACAGGAGTTATCTCTAACTATGCATACATCACAGCAGAGACCGGCGTCATATTGCCACACAGAGTTTGACGGCTAAAGCTGATATCGGACTTGTAAAAGGCAGGTGAGAAAACACGCACAACATTGTGCAAACCATTTGACTAGGTGTTATTTCAGAAGCGGATACCACCTCTTGTAGATTGAAGAGAGAAAAAGTTAGCCGTGCAGAGGTGAATGTTATATTGAACAGCAAAGCTGCCATGCCACTAGCTATATCGGAAGGCTAAGTTTTAAAATGGTTTAACATCACAATATCACCTATACGCAACCTTGCTGGTCTATTAAGCCACCCCTGTTCCCAACATAATGGAAGTTAATGCCCCACCATAATTAATATAAAGATGTACATCAGGCACACATCTCACTAACTTAAGAACTGCAGGCCCCACATGGAAAGGTAACAATAAACTTACAGAGCTCCACAGACATCTCTTGGGTCACTAGCTCCGCTTGATAGAACTCTAATACAAGCTATAAGGAGTCACAAAGCCCTGAATACAACCATTAAACCTTATTATCTAACATTCTTCACTAGGAGGTGAACAGAGAAACTAACATGGCATCTAAAAAGGCGCTAAGATGGACAAAAATAACAAACAACAAGCCGCCCTACCTATGTCAGTAAGCAATTTTTTAGTCCTAGTGAGGCCTCTAACTTGGAGCAGCGGGACACTGGGGGCAATACACAGAATCCACAAGATGCAGCACAACAACAACTTACCCCATTAGATCTGATGACACAACTTAAAGCGGACATAGCTAATCTCCCTTTTAAGTCTGATTTTGACTCACTGAAAAACGTAATTAAGTCGGAACTCACCACTATAAGAAAAGAAATATCTGATATTGGATATAGGGTAGAAGATTTGGAGAAGACACAAGAAACGCTAAACTCCATCACCGACTCAATCACGACACAGGCTAACATACATGAGGTTAAGATATCTGCCCTTCAGGACAAAATGGATGATTTAGATAACAGAAATCGGAGAAACAACTTAAGGATCCGTGGAATACTGGAGAAATCTGCTACTGCAGACTTAGAAAAATACATCCAAAATCTATTTTGTTATTTGACGAAAGATCAACAGGCCCCAGGAGTGGAACTCAACAGGGTCCATAGAGCTCTTAGACCTCCTCCACCGGACACTGCTCCACCAAGGGACGTGATCATAAGGTTCCTCAGATATAAGGACAAAGAAGAGGTATGGACACTGGCTCATCAATTAAGAGATATATCATATCTCAACAATAATCTTTAAATTTTCCTGGACCTGTGCCCCAACACATTGCAAAGAAGAAGGGAAGACGCTTTTATAACCAGAGTGCTCAGGGACAAAAAAATAAGATATAGATGGGGATACCCCATCAGCATGGTGGTTTTGCACAATGGCAATGTCTTCACCTACAAGGAACTGCAAGACCTTGAGGCTCTCTCCAAAGGACTTAACTTAACATTCAATATTCCATCAGAGTTTAACTCTCTGGGGAACAGAGAGGATGGAGAGTCTATGGAATCCAGACCATTGCAGGGAAAGCAACACTGGCAGGTGGTATCCACCAGCAAGCGCAGAAAGGACAAACATAAACCTGCTACTGCTGATGCGATGGTTTCTACCGCACAAGAGACATGAAGCTGATCAAATATGGGTGAGATTGTTCTAATCTTTAACATATGTGGGCTATTTGAAAATTGCTGGGTGGTGATGGGCATGGTTGCGTACATACAGAACTGGGAAATATATAGAATGTGCGCTCTTTCAAAGGTTAAACTTAAATATATTAGCGAGGAAAATGATGTTGTTTCGCATTCCCCCCTAATTTATAGCAATAAGCTATATTATTGTTTCTGGACTTTGTTTTATTGTTGTTTTTTTGGTTTTTATGTGTTATTGTTTGTTATGAAAACAGCATAAGCTGACATGTCATTTTCTTAAAAAGCAGGCTAGAAGAGGGTACATAATGTGCTATGAGGTTTACACCACGCATACAATCCTCAGGAGGAAAACATATACATGGAGTTTTGCCTTGGGAGGTCCATGGGTCCTATAGATAAACAAAAGGGGATAACTTTCCTCACAGTTAATGCAAAGGGTCTCAATAATCCGTTTAAAAGGAATTTAGCTATGAAAGACTTTAATGAAAGAAAGGGTGATGTGATATTCCTACAGGAGATGCACTTTTTACAAAATAGAGAACCTGGCACGTTTAAATAGAAATTTGGTGACTCTTTTTACGCCTCTAACAAATCCAAAAGGGGAGAAGTGGTAATATTGTTTAGAAGAGACATATCATTTCAAGTACATAAACGTATAAAAGATAAACAGGACAGATTCCTCATACTAGTGGGTACATTATTCCATAAGCAAGTGACACTCGTTAATGCATATGCCCCAAACACAGCACAGGATGCCTTTTTTAAAGCATTGACCAATGAAATTCTAGATGCGGTAAAGGGCACTTTAATAGTATGTGGAGATTTCAATTGCACACTAGACCCCACGATAGATAACTCCACAGGGACGTAGTCTACTTCACATGCAATTATCAATAAACTTAAAACGTGTCTTAGAGAACTTGCTTTGCATGACATTTGGAGGATATTGCATAGAAAAGAGAGAGATTATACATTCTATTCCCACCCACATGTTAGGTACTCTAGGATCGACTACATCCTCACTGACGTCACTAGCTTAGCACTAGTTAAAAGCTGTATGATATTACCCACGACATGGACAGATCACTCCATGGTAAGTTGCTATATGCGATGGGGCACTAGAGATGGAACTATTTATTTGTGGAAATTGGAAGATAGATTACTAGATGACCCATTATATGCAGAAAAAAATAGAAAAAGCATTACATTCTTTTCTTGTTTCTTCCAGTTTAATTCAGACAATGGTGTGGACGCTAGATATTGCTGGGGAGCGCACAAGGTTGTTATTAGAGGAGAGTTAATGAGTATGAGGGCACACCAATCGAAACAACAGAGAGCCTACTTTGACTCTGTGTTAAATAAATTAGAAGACCTAGAGAGAGATCATAAAAAGAATCCTCGGGACTCACAGATATCAGATCTCTTGGTGGACTATAGAGGTAAACTTAATGTAATAATTGATAAGAAATGTAAGACCACAACCTCAAACTTAAACAAAAGAATTATGAGGGGCATAATAAATGCAGTAAGTTATTTTTCAGGACGTTGAAGAGTAAAATAAATAAAACATACTGTACATTCTAAAAATCAATGACTCTAAAGGGAAAGAACATACCTCATCTGAAAATATAGCTGAGGCATTTTGTGTATATTGTGAGAAACTTTATAATTTGCAGGAATACCCTCTGGAAAACATAAACAAATTTATAGATCAGCTGGTTCTACCTGATATAGAGGAAGAAGACAGGGCTCGCCTTAATGAACCTTTCACAATAAATTAAATAAAGAAAATAATTAGGGATCTCCCAAATGAGAAAGCTCCTGGCCCAGACGGTTTCACGACCTACTATTATAAAAAATATATATAGACATCCTAACACCACATTTATTAAGATTATTTCAGACTATATCAGAAAAAACTCCATTCCTAGAAGAATCTTTGGCGGCGCATATTGTAGTACTCCCTAAGCCGGATAAGAAAACAGACAGAGTGGAAAATTTTCGGCCTATATCCTTGCTTAATAATGATATAAAAATATATGCTAAACTGTTGGCCACTAGATTAAATTCCATTATACCCCAGATAATTGCGAAAGACCAAGTAGGATTCATGATTAATAGAGAGGCAAGGGACAATACTGTGAGAGCCATCACCTGATAGATTATGCAGTGTCGAAGAATGTCCCCCTGGTTCTAATCTCTACGGACGCGGAAAAAGCTTTTGACCGCGTCTGTTGGAGATTCCTGAAATAAGTCTTGAAAAAATTTGGAGTAGGGACCTCATTTATAGTAAAAATTATGACTTTATATGGCTCCCCCTCTGCACAAGTGCGAGTAAATGGTATACTGTCCCAATCTTTCCTAAGTAACAACGGCACGAGACAGGGGTACCCTCTGTCTCCCCTGTTGTTTGCTTGTGTGGTGGAGGCTTTAGCTGTGACAATCAGAAATTACATGAATATTGAGGGAGTTAAAATTAGAGAAACTGATTATAAAATCATGTTATATGCGGACAACATCTTATTTACTCTCACAAACCCAATAATCTCCATACAAATAATATTGTAGCATTTGAAGGAATTCCAACTCGCATCAAATTTTTTGTTTAACAAATCAAAATCAGAGATACTTAATGTCTCACTCCCACAGGCACATCTCACCCAGTTAAAAAGGATTTTCCCCTTTAAGTGGCAAGAAAAATCTTTGAAATACTTAGGGGTCTTCCTTACTAATAATCCACAAAACTTGTTTCAGATTAATTACATCCCATTGCAAAGGCGAATAATAGCTGACCTCTCCTCCGGGAGATCTTTACATACTTCTTGGTTAGGGAGAATAAATATTTTTAAAATTAATGTCTTACCACGTATACTATACATTTTACAGACTTTACCTATCCCTTTACCACTTAACTTCCTTCCATCCCTACAATCAAAAATTCTAGAATTTGTTTGGGACAAAATTAACGATAGAATAAATAAAAATATCATGTGTACTCCTTTACAGAGTGGAGGTTTGGGGGTCCCGGATCTGATGAAGTATAGATACACAATTTAAAGAGTTCTAGACTGGTTTTATAATTTCAAAAATAAGATATGGGTACAAATAGAGCATGAAATGACAAATATTAGCCACCTGGGGTCTCAATGTTGGACTACCCTTGGGTGTACGCTCAGGGACAATAATTTAAACTCGTTAAGCTCCGAAACTATTTGAAAATGGAAAGTTTACCCCGGGATCACGATTCTCACATCACGTTTCAGGTACGGCAAATAGAAAATTGCAGGTGTTTCAGTAGGGCAATGAAAATAAACTACACACAAGGGGGAATTGATTGAATGGGATCTACCGATTTTTAGGGATTGGCTGTTCCATCACCAATGCATCTCGTTTATTTCTAAACATAGTGATAGGAAAAACTTGATTAGACCCCTGACTCAGTTTGAAACCATGTGCCCCACTTCAAAACTGATAAATCACTCTTTGACACTATTATATAAAATATTACAATTACAGCCCTCGGGACATGTTCCCTATTACCTGGAGAGATGGAACAGCAAATTGGGCATAGTTAATAATCAAAGGGAGGCAAAGGGTTTTTTTCTACAACATCTCGAAATCATCCATGTCAGCTAATATGATTGAGTTAAATCTAAAAATACTACACAGGTGGTACATGACTCCAGTTAGGATACATAAGCTTTTTCATACACAAAATAACGAATGCTGGCGGTGCGACTTAGAGAGTGGGACGATGTCCCATATTTGGTGGTCTTGCACTAACATAGTTCCACTATGGGAAAGCATAGCTGTAGAATCCTCCAAGGTGATAGGTAGACCGCTGCCATTAGACCCTAAGTTGTGGTTATTTCTCTGCACCCCTAGAAAATTTACGACAGCACAAAAAAAATGCTACATATTTTAAGTAGTAGTATGAAAACACTGTTAGTCAAGAAATGGAAGACACAAGATACCCCTGATATAGCACAGTGGGTACATAAATGTAATGACATACTAAAGTTAGAGGAGTACTATTATATGAAGGTCAGATGCATAAATCTGTATGCAGAGATACAGTCAATGTGGTAGGCCTATGTGGTGCAGAGATTTGACAGTCAGGGTCGAGATAGTGTCACTTGAATACATTACCTGGAAAGGGTGGAAAATGAGATTAGATGGGATATAACAAAAATGGACGGTATGTGTCACTGTTATAGGAAGGTAACGCGTGATGAGTTAGGTATTCTTCTAATAGAAAGCCATGTCTAGCTTGCAGTTATGTTTTCAAAATGTTATCATGTTACAATTATAAATGTGTAAGAAGGAATCCAGCACTTTTGTTTAGAGGGTCTTTACATCTGTAACTATTACAAGAAAACTGTATTTAATATTCATGTAATTGATTATCGGATGTTATTGTAATTTTTATCTTTACTCTGGATGTCCAATAAAAAAAATATTTAAAAAAAAATAAAAAAAATGCTAAAAACATAGCATGGAGGATTTAGTTACAAAAAACCTGCCTTTTTTTCCCAATAAAGAGGTACTACTTCTTTTCACCTGAAAAACAAAAACAAACAACCAACCCCCCAACAGTAAAACCCACCACCCACACAACCAACCCCCCAAATAAAATCCTAACTAAAAAAAGCTCTTTTTCAATTGCCAAAAAGCCCTAATCTAAAACTAAAACCCACCCAATAAATTCTTTAAAAACCTAACACTAACCCCCGAAGATCCACTTACAGTTTTGAAGACCGGACATCCATCCTCAACGAAGCTGGGAGAAGTCCTCAATGAAGGCAGAAGTGGTCCTCCAGATTGGCAGAAGTCTTCATCCAGACGGCATCTTCTATCTTCATCCATCCGGCATGGAGCGGGTCCATCTTCAAGACATCCGGCGCAGAGCATCCTCTTCTTTCGACGACTAATGACAAATGAAGGATCCTTTAAATGACGTCATCCAAGATGGCGTCCCTTGAATTCCGATTGGCTGATAGAATTCTATCAGCCAATCGGAATTAAAGGTGAAAAAATTCTATTGGCTGATGCAATCAGCCAATAGGATTGAGCTTCAATCCTATTGGCTGATCCGATCAGCCAATAGGATTGAGCTCACATTCTATTGGCTGTTCCAACTAGCCAATAGAATGTGAGATCAATCCTTTTGGCTGATTGGATCTGCCAATAGGATTGAAGCGCAATCCTATTGGCTGATTGCATCAGCCAATAGGATTTGTTCACCTTTAATTCCGATTGGCTGATAGAATTCTATCAGCCAATCGGAATTCAAGGGATGCCATCTTGGATGATGTCATTTAAAGGAACCTTCATTCAGCAAGAAGACTTTGATTGAAGATGGAGCCGCTCCGCGCTGGATGGATGAAGATAGAAGATGCCATCTGGATGAAGACTTCTGCGGGCTTGGATGAAGACTTTGGCCGCTTGGATGAAGACTTCTTCGGGCTTTGATGAGGACTTCTGCCGCTTCTTTGAGGATGGATGTTGGGTCTTCAAAACTGCAAGTAGATATTTGGGGTTAGTGTTAGGCTTTTTTAAGGGTTTATTGGGTGGGTTTTATTTTTAGATTAGGGGTTTGGGCAACTGAAAAAGAGCTAAATGCCCTTTTAAGGGAAATGCCCATCCAAATGCACTTTTCAGGGTAATGGGGAGCTTAGGTTTTTTTAGTTAGTATTTTATTTGGGGAGTTGGTTGTGTGGGTGGTGGGTTTTACTGTTGGGGGTTTTTTGTATTTTTTTTACAAGTAAAAGAGCTGATTTCTTTGGGGCAATTCCCTGCAAAAGCCCCTTTTAGGCTAGGGTTTTTTTATTTTGGGGGGCTTTTTTATTTTAATAGGGCTATTAGATTAGGTGTAATTAGTTTAAATATCTGATAATTTCTTTTTTTATTTTGTGTAATTAAGTGGGTTTTTTTTTTTGTAATTTAGGTAATTGTATTTAATTTAGGTAATTTATTTAATTGTAGTGTAAGGTTAGGTTTTATTGTAAGGCAGGTTAGGTTTTATTTTAAATAATAGGTAAATTTGTATTTATTTTAGCTAGGTAGTTAGTAAATAGTTAATAACTATTTAGTAACTAGTCTACCTAGTTAAAATAAATACAAACTTGCCTGTAAAATAAAAATAAACCCTAAGCTAGCAAGAATGTAACTATTAGTTATATTGTAGGTAGCTTAGGGTTTATTTTATAGGTAAGTATTTAGTTTTAAATAGGAATTATTTAGTTATTAATGGTAGGTTTTATTTAGATTTATTTTAATTATATTTAAGTTAGGGGGTGTTAGGGTTAGACTTAGGTTTAGGGTTTAATACATTTAGTATACTGGTGGCGACGTTGGGGGCGGCAGATTAGGGGTTAATAAATATAATGTAGGTGTCTGCGATGTCGGGAGTGGCAGATTAGAGGTTAATAATATTTAACTAGTGTTTGCGAGGCAGGAATGCAGTGGTTTAGGGCTTAATATGTTTATTCTAGTGGCGGCGATGTCGGGAGCGGCAGATTAGGGGTTAATCATTTTATTTTAGTGTTTGCAATGCGGGAGGGCCTCGGTTTAGGGGTTAATAGGTCATTTTAGGGTGTTAGTGTACTTTTTAGTTATGAGTTTTATGTTACGCGTTGTAGCGTAAAACCCATAACTACTGACTTTCAGTTTACGGTATTGATATTGGCGGTATAGGGTGTACTGCTCACTTTTTGGCCTCCCAGGCAGACTCGTAATACCGGCGCTGTGGAAGTCCCATTGAAAAAATACTTTACGCAAATTGCGCAAGTTAATTTGCGTTAAGGCCAAAAAAGTGTGCGGTGCCCCTAAACCTGAGAGACTCGTAATACCAGCGGTAGTGAAAAAGCAGCGTTATGAGGCTTAACGCTGCTTTTTCACTCATACCGCAAAACTCATAATCTAGCCGAAAGATTTTAAGAGCTTGATTGTAAAATGCTATTTATCGATTTTCTGGTCACTATTTCCACTTTTTTTGTGTTTCCTGCAGATCTCATTAGCTGTATGAGATATCACATATCTGTCTATTAAATTGAAATGAGTGTGTGTGTATATATATATATATATATATATATATATATATAAATTATAGAGAAAATAACTCATTGTGTATTTCATTAACAAATTTAGACAGGCCAGAAGGCTTGTTTTTCTCACAGAAAACCTCTGAATTACATTGTTTCCAATGCAGCAAAGGATTCTGGGTAAGATATGCAAATGAGGATCACAATTACACACTTTTTTACTTCGTCTGCTTTTACGCAGACTCCCTTTATGCCAAAGCATCGCTGTTCACACAGCTTGTAAGCTTATCTAGGGTTAGTGCAATGATGCAGAACCATCCCAGAACAGCCTGTTTCGTGGCGCTTGCCACTTATCAGCTGGCAGAAAGTTTGAATCACTGCTGGGTGAAGTTGATTTCTGGGCAAAATACAACAATATTTAAAATTACGGGGAGGCAAAAAGTGAGTTTAAAATCCTCCACTATGCACAAAATATAGAGAAAATAACTAATTGTGTAGTTCATTAACAAATGGGAAAAACAAGCCTTCTGGTCTGTTTACATTTGTTAATGAACTACACAATGAGTTATTTTCTGTATATGGTGAATTTATGAGGATACCTATATATAAAAAACCGACCATGTTACAGATGTGAAAATTGGTATTTAGATTCTCCTTGAAAAATAAAGAAACAGGTGTTTTACCATTTCCCCAAAATCCACTTAAGGGGGGTCAAAAGGGAGGGCTGATTTATGAGGATACTTATATCGCACAACAATGTTACAAACATGAAAATTGGTATTTAGATTATGAGAAACACTGAGAATTAACAACAAAATCAAGACGTTGGCGGTATAGGGTGTACTGCTCACTTTTTGGCCTCCCAGGCAGACTTGTAATACCGACGCTGTGGAAGTCCCATTGAAAAAATACTTTATGCAAATTGCGTAAGTTAATTTGCGTTAAGGCCAAAAAAGTGTGCGGTGCCCCTAAACCTGCAAGACTCGTAACCAGCAGTAGTGAAAAAGCTGCGTTATGAGGCTTAACGCTGCTTTTTCACTCATACCGCAAAACTCGTAATCTAGCCGAAAGATTTTAAGAGCTTGATTGTAAAATGCAATTTATCGATTTTCTGGTCACTATTTCCACTTTTTTTGTGTTTCCTGCAAATCTCATTAGCTGTATGAGATATCACATATCTGTCTATTAAATTAAAATGTGTGTGTGTGTGTATATATATATATATATATATATATATATATATATATATACACACACGCACAAAATATAGAGAAAATAACTCATTGTGTAGTTCATTAACAAATTTAGACAGGCCAGAAGGCTTGTTTTTTTCACAGAAAACCTCTGAATTACATTGTTTCCAATGCAGCAAAGGATTCTGGGTAAGATATGCAAATGAGGTTCACAATGACACACTTTTTTACTTCAAGTCTGCTTTTACGCAGACTCCCTTTACGCCAAAGCATCGCTGTTCACACAGCTTATAAGCTTAGCTAGGGTTAGTGCAATGATTCAGAACCATCACAGGACAGCCTGTTTTGTGGTGCTTGCCACTTATCAGCTGGGAGAAGGTTTGAATCACTGCTGAGTGAAGTTAATTTCTGGGTAAAATACAACAATATTTAAAATTAGGGGGAGGCAAAAAGTGAGTTTAAAATCCTCCACTATGCACAAAATATAGAGAAAATAACTAATTGTGTAGTTCATTAACAAATGGGAAAAACAAGCCTTCTGGCCTGTTTAGATTTGTTAATGAACTACACAATGAGTTATTTTCTCTATATGGCGGATTTATGAGGATACCTATATATAAAAAACGACCATGTTACAGATGTGAAAATTGGTATTTAGATTCTCCTTGAAAAATAAAGAAACACGTGTTTTACCATTTCCCCAAAATCCACTTAAGGGGGGTCAAAAGGGAGGGCTGATTTATGAGGATACTTATATCGCACAACGATGTTACAGACATGAAAATTGGTATTTAGATTACGAGAAACACCTATATCTCAAAAAACGAGGATGTTACAGACATGAACATTGGTTATTTAGATTCTCCTTGAAAAATAAAGAAACAGGTGTTTTACCATTTCACCAAAATCCCCTTAAGCGTGGTCAAAAGAGGGGGGGCTGATTTATGAGGATACCTATGTCTCAAAAACCGATGATGTTACAGACATGAAAATTGGTATTTAGATTCTCCTTGAAGAATAAAGAAACATGTGATTTACCATTTCCACAAAATCCACTTAAGGGAGGTCAAAAGGAGGGGCGAATTTATGAGGATAACTATATATAAAAAACCGATGATGTTACAGATGTGAAAATTGGTATTTAGATTCTCCTTGAAAGATAAAGAAACAGGTGTTTTACCATTTCCCCAAAATCCACTTAAGGGGGGTCAAAAGAGGAGGGCTGATTTATGAGGATACCTATATCTCAAAAACTGACGATGTTACAGACGTTAACATTGGTATTTAGATTCTCCTTGAAAAATAAAGAAACACATGTTTTACATTTCCCCAAAATCCACTTAAGAGGGGTCAAAAGGGGGGGGGGGGCTGATTTATGAGGATACCTATATCTCAATACAATGTTACAGACATGACAATTGGTATTTATATTCTTCTTAAAGAATAAAGAAACACATGTTTTACCATTTTCCCAAAATCCACTTAAGGGGGGTCAAAAGAGGGGGGCTGATTTATGAAGATTGATACAAATAGAAGTGGGCGCCTCATACTATGAGGCACCCTCTTCTTTTTGTATCATTTCTGTAGATTGCCTATGTACAACGGGTTTGAGCACTGCTGCTCCTTATCTCGTACGCCACCTCTGAGACGGTGTACAGCAATCAGCCCGATCGAATACGATTGGGTTGATTGACACCCCCTGCTAGCGGCCGATTGTCCACAAATCTGCAGAGGGCGGCATTGCACAAGCAGTTTACCAGAACTGCTTGTGCAAATGATAAATACCAACAGCGTATGCTGTCAGCATTTATCGATGTCTGGCGGACATGATCCTCTACAGCGGATCATGTCTGCCAGACATTGATAAATCGGCCCCGTGGTGGCAACAGGCACTGAGGTTTCAGTTTGCAAAGTAAGGCATGTATTAAATGCAGAAGGTTTCCATGTTGGGACTCAAAAGCACAAGAAAAGTTTGCTCCAATATGATCAAAATCATATAAATAAGTCACAGAAGTTGTGGAGCGATGAAACAAAACTTTAACTTTTTGGCCCTATGGATCAGCAGTATGTCTGGAGGAAGAAGAATTATGCACTGTGGTGGCTCTGGGGCTGCTTTGCATCCTGTGGCACTGTAAACCCTGCAGCGTGTGGAAGGCAAGATGGATTCATTGAAGTATCAAGAAATCCTAGGGAAAAACGTCATGCCTTCTGTGAGGAAGCTGAAGCTTGGTCGTCATTGGACCTTTCAACAGGACAATGATCCCAAGCATTCCTCAAATTCCACCCAGGCTTCATTGCAGAAGTCCTGGAAGATTCTACAGTGGCTATCACAGTCACCTGACTTGAACCCCATAGAAAATCTCTGGTGCGATTTAAAGAAACAAACCCAAGAATATTACTTAACTGGAGGCCATTGCTCATGAGGAATGGGCTAAGATTCCTCAGGAACGCTGCCAGAAGCTGGTGTCTGGCTATGCATCTCATTCGCAGCAGGTCATAGCAGCAAAAGGGTGCTCTACTAAGTACTAAAGATGCTTGCCATGAAGGGGCTGAATAATTTTGAGACTGCAGAATTCATTAAAGTTGCATTTGTGGAAACCACTTGAAGTATTTGTTGTGTTGAGCTATTTCAATTGCTTTTCTTTTATTTGTTCATTGCAAACAGCTGAGAGTCTGTAAATGTTGACAATAAACCTGATTTGCAATGGGGGGTTGAATATTTTTGATTACAACTGTATGTTTATATGTATATACTGTATACAATTTTGAGCACTTCTTAGTCCAACACCTTGTCATATACCAAATCCCTTCAAATCCCTGTGAACAAATATGTAATAAAAAAACATAGAAATATGAATTTTATTATGTATATATATATTAGTGTAAGGCTTTATTTTAATATGTTTTCCATGTGTTTTGTAAAACCTTTATTTTTACCCTTACACTTGTACTTTGGTGTTCAGTCTGCACTAATTCTTCTAGTGCTATTTTGGCTTGTGCTTGAGCTCATCCTATAACTTTTAACCTGTAATATGAAGCTATTTAGCGAGGTCACGATATCCATTGAAAGTATAAGTTGCACCAGAGCGATGTCGGACGTGCTAAGCCTTCTTTGGAAAATCAGTTTACCATGAACTTGTAATATCAAGTAGTGTGGTCAAGCAATACTGCTTATCGCGTCCCGCACTATCATTGTTGCAAAAAATAGTAAACTAAATAAATAACAAAAAATACAAAATATGTGATAAAAATTTGATAAAAAAATAAAATAAAGGATATATGATCCACTTAAAAGTCCTTCCAAAAATCTTCTCATTGAAGTTCCATGAAAAACAAAAAGGAAACAGCAAAAACAGTGCAGTATTGTCTGGAGTTTGATAATATTTAAATGGAACACACCAGTAATGTACTCACATATGCTAGAGCATAATTATGCTCTATCAGTCGTGCATGCCATATAATTTAAAAGCTCACACATAGCCATTCCACTGATCTTTGGAGATGTGGAGCTTTTTGCTTTAAATGAAAATGAATGCACATTTCTTATATATATATATATATATATATATATATATATATATATATATAAATATATATATATATATATATATATATATACTAGTCCTAAAGCCAGGTCACACGGGCCATTTTTTGCAGTACAGCGGTCCCACCCCTTGCGCTCTCTCCCTCCCCCTCTCTTTTGCTCTCTCTCTCTCCTCCCTCTCTTTTGCTCTCTCTCTCCCCCTCTCTTTTGAGCTCTCTCTCCCCCCTCTCTATTGAGCTCTCTCTCTCCCCCCTCTCTTTTGCGCTCTCTCTCTCCCCCTCTCTTTTCCTCTCTCTCTCTCCCCCTCTCTTTTGTGCTCTCTCTCTCCCTCTCCTTTGCGCTCTCTCTCCCCCTCTCTTTTGCGCTCTCTCCCCCTCTCTTTTGTGCTCTCTCCCCCATCTCTTTTGCGTTCTCTCCCCCATCTCTTTTGTGCTCTCTCCCCCCTCTCTCTCCGCCCTCTCTTTTGTGCTCTCTCTCTCCCCCCTCTATTACGCTCTCACTCTCCCCCCTCTTTTGCGCTCTCTCTCCCCCCTCTCTTTTACGCTCTCTCTCCCCTCTCTTTTGCGCTCTCCCCCCTCTCTTTTGCGCTCTCTCTCCCCCCTCTCTTTTGCACTCTCTCTATCTCCCCCCTCTTTTGCTCTCTCTCTCCCCCTCTCTTTTGCTCTCTCTCTCTCCCCTTCTCTTTTGCACTCTCTCTCTCCCCCTCTCTTTTGTGCTCTCTCCCCCCTCTCTTTTGAGCTCTACCCCCCTCTCTTTTGTGCTCTCTCTCTCTCTCCCCCCTCTCTTTTGCGCTCTCTCTCTCCCCCTCTCTTTTGTGCTCTCTCTCTCCCCCTCTCTTTTGCGCTCTCTCTCCCCCCCTCTTCACGCTCTCTCCCCCCTCTCTTTTGCTCTCTCTCCCCCATCTCTTTTGCGCTCTCTCTCCCCCTCTCTTTTGAGCTCTCTCAGTCTCCCCCATCCTCTCTCCTTCCCCTCTTTCCCCCCTCTATCTCTGTCCCCCTCCTCTCTCTCTCCCCCCTCCTCTCTCTCCCCCCTCCTCTCTCCCTACCCCCCCCTCCTCTCTCTCTCCCCCCTCCTCTCTCTCTCTCTCTCTCTCTCCCTCTCCCCCTCTCCTCTCTCTCCCCTCCTCTCTCTCTCTCACCTCCTCTCTCTAGCTCTCCCCCTCTCTCCCCTCTCTCTCTCTCTCTCCCCCCTCTCTCTCTCTCCCCCTCTTTTGCTCTCTCTCTTACCCCTCTCTTTTGTGCTCTCTCTCCCCTCTCTTTTGTGCTCTCTCCCCCTCTCTTTTGCGCTCTCTACCCCTCTCTTTTGTGCTCTCTCTCTCTCTCCCCCTCTTTTGCTCTCTCTCTCTCTCCTCCCTCTCTTTTGCGCTCTCTCCCCCTCTCTTTTGCGCTCTCTCCCCCCCTCTCTTTGCGCTCTCTCCCCTCCTCTCTTTTGCTCTCTCTCTCTCCCCCATCTCTTTTGCACTCTCTCTCCGCCTCACTTTTGAGCTCTCTCTCTCCCCATCTCTTTTGCGCTCTCTCTCCCCCTCTCTTTTGAGCTCTCTCTCTCCCCCCTCTCTCTCCCCCCCCTCTCCACTCTCTCTCCCCTCCTCTCTCTCCCCCTCTCTCTCTCCCCTCTCCTCCCCTCTCTCCCCCCCTCCTCTCTATCTCCCCCCTCTCTCTCCGCCCTCTCTTTTGCGCTTTCTCTCTCCCCCCTCTTTTGCACTCTCTCTTCCCCCCCTCTCTTTTGCGCTCTCCCTCCCCCTCTCTTTTGCACTCTCTCTCCCCTTCTCTTTTGCGCTCTATTTCCCCCCTCTCTTTTGCGCTCTCTCTCCCCCCTCTTTTTTGCGCTCTCTCTCTCTCTCCCCCCTCTTTTGCTCTCTCTCTCTCCCCCTCTCTTTTGCGCACTCTCTCTCCCCCTCTCTTTTGCGCTCTCCCTCTTCTTTTGCGCTCTCCCTCTCCCCCTCTCTTGTGCGCTCTCTCCCCCCCTCTCTTTTGCGCTCTCTCTCCCCCTCTCTTTTGCTCTCTCACTCTCTCTCCCCATCTCTTTTGCGCTCTCTCTCCCCCTCTCTTTTGAGCTTGCTCTCTCCTCCATCTCTTTTGCGCTCTCTCTCCCCCTCTCTTTTGAGCTCTCTCTCCCCCTCTCCTCTCTCTCTCCCCTCCTCTCTCTCTCTCCCCCTCCTCTCTCTCTCTCCCCCTCTCTCTCTCCCCTCTCTCTCTCTCTCCCCCCCTCTCTTTTGTGCTCTCTCTCCCCCTCTTTTGCTCTCTCTCTCTCTCTGCCCCCCTCTCTTTTGCGCTCTCTCTCTCCCCCTCTCTTTTGCACTCTCTCTCTCCCCCTCTCTTTTGTGCTCTCTCCCCCCTCTCTTTTGCGCTCTACCCCCCTCTCTTTGTGCTCTCTCTCTCCCCACTTTTGCTCTCTCTCCCCCCTCTCTTTTGCACTCTCTCTCTCCCCCTCTCTTTTGCGTCCTCTCTCTCCCCCCCTCTTTTGCGCTCTCTCTCCCCCCTCTCTTCACGCTCTCTCCCCCCCTCTCTTTTGCTCTCTCTATCTCCCCCATCTCTTTTGCGCTCTATCTCCACCTCTCTTTTGAGCTCTCTCTCTCCCCCCTCTCTCTCTCCCCCTCTCTCTCTCCCTCCTCTCTCTCTCTCCCCTCCTCCTCTCTCCCTCCCCTCTCTCCCCCCCTCTCTCTCTCCCCCTGCTCTCTCTCTCTCTCTCTCTCCCCTCCTCGCTCTCTCCCCCCTCCTCTCTCTCTCCCCCCCTCTCCTCTCTCTCTCCCCTCCTCTCTCTCTCTCCCCTCCTCTCTCTAGCTCTCTCCCTCTCTCTCCTCTCTCTCTCTCTCCCCCCTCTCTTTTGTGCTCTCTCTCTCTCCCCCTCTTTTGCTCTCTCTCTCTCTCTCTCTCTCTCTCCCCCTCTCTTTTGTGCTCTCTCTCCCCTCTCTTTTGTGCTCTCTCCCCCCTCTCTTTTGCGCTCTCTCCCCCTCTCTTTTGCTCTCTCTCTCTCCCCCCTCTCTTTTGTGTTCTCTCTCTCTCTCCCCCCTCTTTTGCTCTCTCTCTCTCCCCCCTCTCTTTTGCGCTCTCTCCCCCTCTCTTTTGCGCTCTCTCCCCCCTCTCTTCGCGCTCTCTCCCCTCCTCTCTTTTGCTCTCTCTCTCTCCCCATCTCTTTTGCACTCTCTCTCCCCCTCACTTTTGAGCTCTCTCTCTCCCCCATCTCTTTTGCGCTCTCTCTCCCCCTCTCTTTTGAGCTCTCTCCCCCCTCTCTCTCCCCCCTCTCCACTCTCTCTCCCCTCCTCTCTCTCTCCCCCTCTCTCTCTCCCCTCTCCTCTCTCTCCTCCCCTCTCTCCCCCTCTCCTCTCTCTCTCCCCCCTCCTCTCTCTCTCCCCCCTCTCCTCTCTCTCTCTCTGCCCCTCTATTCTCTCTCTCTCTCTGCCCCTCTCCTCTCTCTTTCTCCCCCCTCTCCTCTCTTTTTCTCCCCCCTCTCTCCTCTCTCTCTCTCTCTCTCCCCCTCTCCTCTCTCTCCCCCCCTCTCCTCTCTCTCTCTCTCTCTCTCTCCCTCTCCCCCCTCTCCTCTCTCTCTCTCTCCTCCCTCTCCTCTCTCTCTCTCCCTCCCCCCTCTCCTCTCTCTCTCTCTCTCTCTCTCCCCCCCTCTCTTCTCTCTCTCCCCCCTCTCCTCTCTCTCTCTCTCTCTCTCTCTCTCTCTCCCCTCTCTCCCTCTCTTCTCTCTCTCCCCCCCTCTCCTCTTTCTCTCTCCCCCCTCTCCTCTCTCTCTCTCCCCCCTCTCCTCTCTCTCTCCCCTCCTCTCCTCTCTCACTCCCCTTCTCTCTCTCCCCTCTCCTCTCTCTCTCCCCTCCTCTCCTCTCTCACTCCCCTTCTCTCTCTCACCTCCTCTCTCTTTATCTCTCCCCCCTCTCTATCTCTCTCCCCTCTCTGTCTCGCGGCCGTGCCCGGCCACGCCCCCTTCATGCCTGGCCATGCCCCCTACATGGCCATTCACGCCCGGCCACGACCCCTTCATGCCGGCCACGCCCCCCACTCATGTCTGGCCACGCCCCCACTCATGTCCGACCACACCCACTTCTGCCGCAGATCAGCTAGGGAGTAGGATTCAAAAGGGCATCTTAAAAATACAAATAAAAAAATAGGAATGGTCACTACATATAACGAAGCGGCCCCTGATATTAAAAAAATCCTCAGAAAATACTGGCCGATACTTGAACAATATAAATTCCTAAAAAATAAGGTACAGCACCAAAAATAATGTTCAGAAAAAACAGATGTCTGAAACAAATATTAGCACCCAGCAAACTAAAAGAAGCATTGCCTAAGACTAATTGGCTTACTTCCAACACAAAAGGATTATTTAAATGCAGTAGGGCCAATTATAAAGGCTGCGAACATGCCTATGATGCAAAAAAAACTACTAAAATGGTACATTCGAAAGCTTTTCCACAAAAAAAACTGTGAAATTAACACCTTAACTAATTGCAAAAGTACCTTTGTAGTATATCTACTGGAGTGCACATGCAAGCTACAATACATTGGACGCACCAAACGCCCTTATAAAATAAGACTACTTGAACACCTGAAAAACATAGAAACAGGCTACAAAGGCCACAGTGTCTCAAGACATTTAAAAAAAGCGCATAATCAAGATCCAAAATTACTCAGGGGTACGATACTAGAACAAGTAGCTGTTCCCAAAAGAGGGGGTAATAGGTTTCTGAAATTACGTCAATAAGAAACATATTGGATACACCACATGGGAACTATGACACCTATGGGGCTAAATGAGGATATTGACCTAGCAGCCTTCTTGTAAACACAATTAGGGAAACATAAGAGAGATTCTACGACATGAGTTTTGACCATCAAATCAGTAGTGAAAATATAAATAACAATCACAGCTGTTGTATACATGAAAATACTAAAAAATAATTTTTTCAGATATCAGATAACAAATATTTTAAATATTTTTCATATTCTGGGTTAAAAAATAGGCTTAATTTTATTTGTTATAACCATCAAAAGTATGAATACCTAGATCTAAAGGCAAAAAAGTCTTCACTTGCCAGTTCGATAAAAACTTAAGAACATAGTAATTTCTGTAGTACAAACTTGAATATCAGGAACTACATGATTGAATCCTCTAATTACATTCAATCACGCAGTGCTGATAAGATATATATATATATATATATATATATATCAAACCACTCAATGTTGAGAAGATATATTTAGTATTTTTACTAAATTCAAATGTCAAGGATGCTCAATAGAAATATAGGTCCATTGTTGTATCGTAATATTAGCATCTAATAGACAACTGAAATATTAACAAACATGTTTTAGTTTTTAGGTGTAATAGACTTCAAAACACAATTGGATATATACACAACACAAGGGACCGCAAACCATTGTGTTTTTTTCCATTAATACAAGAAATTAGTTCTAGGACGAGCCTTTCATACCTCATAAGAAAACTATCAGCAAACATTTATACATCATGCTCAATAACGAGCCACGCACCTAAAAATAATAGGCTGTACTTTGCAATTATTTACTAGCAACACAATGACCATTGTCTACCATTTAGAAATTATACTGAACATACGCTTTTAAAAGTAGCGAACCCAACACCAAATACCTCTATTATACATAAGGAAGACTGACTTTAACAAATAGAAATGGTAGCGTCAATAGTTTCCATAACAACCGTCATTGAGGTCATACGGAAGCACGCACGCAATACCTGATACTTCACACGCTAGATGCCGCAAACGAACTGGCCGAAAAAGCACGCCCACTTTTTAGCTTTATAATCCAGAACTTGCCGATGCCTGTCATACTACTTTTGCCTCTGAAGAAGAAGTTACGAGAAACTTCGAAACGCGTAAGGACTATTTCTAAGTGGACTGACAGGCCCTGTTCCAATTGGCATCTAAGCATATTGTATTTTAAGCTTTGAACTTTTAAAAGACTACTACGCTGGGCAACACCTGTACTCAGTTTTTATCCTATCTCAACAGACTTCCAGTTCTTCTATACTAGCACTAGGGCTGTTGCCTCTCTTATATATATAATATATTTGTTTATATGCACTGAGTCATTCACACACTAAAGTCTCCGTAGAGGTGCATCAGACTTGTCTTGTCAAAAAAAACTATCAAAAGGAAAACTTATATATTATATAACAAATAGGAAGACTTCCTTTGTGTTATACCAACTTACTCTTACCTGTGGTATTACCATTATTTCTATGTGCCCAGTTCACAAGCAGTGCGGTTTGGTTTTATCATTATAAATGCTGTCAACTTACCTCATATTGGATTGAGGTTGAAAAATGTAAGCACATTTTATATGAAAATAAAAAAATGTTCTTTTATATATACAGTATCACACTATGTGCATGTCTTTTTCTTTCCCATCCATAACTCCTATGAGCATTTGAAAAAACGGGAGATCTCACCACCAGAGGAAAGACAAGAAAGACATCAAGAGAGTCCAGGATTTCCATTGTTGCAAAGACGAAGTACAGGAAATCGTCAGGTTACCACACCATAAAGAGCCAAGGGATCATCTTTACTTATACAACTGCCGATTACTTACCTCATAAGATTGAGGTACTTTCTGGTAAGCACACTATCCTTACCTTAAACCAAGATCTATTTAAAAGAAAAGACTAGCGGCTAATGAAACTGCATTTGAACTTTGTATACACATCAATTTGTTTAGATTAATCAGACCATAGCCATTATTGCTGTGAGTTCATTTTATTGTTGTGCGCCCAGACAGTAGTTTTGATTATCTCTTTATATATATATATATATATATATATATATATATATATATATATATATATATATATATATATATATATATATACAGTTGTGCTCATAAGTTTACATACCCTGGCAGAATGTATGATTTCTTGGCCATTTTTCAGAGAATATGAATGATAACACAAAAACTTTTCTTTCACTCATGGTTAGTGTTTGGCTGAAGCCATTTATAATCATTCAACTGTGTTTACTCTTTTTAAATCATAATGACAACAGAAACTACCCAAATGATCCTGATCAAAAGTTTAAATACCCCAGTTCTTAATACCGTGTATTGCCCCCTTTAACATCAATGACAGCTTGAAGTCTTTTGTGGTATTTGTGGAGGAGGCTCTTTATCTTCTCAGATGGTAAAGCTGCCCATTCTTTCTGGCAAAAAGCCTTCAGTTCCTGTAAATTCTTGGGCTGTTTTGCATGAACTGCATGTTTGAGATCTTCCCAGAGTGTGTTATAAGCTTGTATAATGTGGCTATTCCCAGAGAACCTTAAGTAAAACAGGCTTATACAAAAGGTTATTACCAAGGGAGATAGCTGGTTTACTTAGTACAAGTTCTTTTTATAACACTTTACAAAATCAAAATAAAGTGAATAAAACTGATGAAATGAAGCCTTTGTATATTTTACACAGTTGTAAAGAGTTGTGTTCTTTAAAGATAGGAGGCAGCAAACAAGCAGCTTATTGGTATTGTCTGAGAAAAGCAGAATTTAATAGCAAAGTCTCTTTATAGTTAAGCTTAGAAATGAGAAACTGATTTGCAGTCTGCAGTGTCCATATATCAAGAGGTATCAGGTTACAGCAGGCAGAGTGTGTGATGCAGAGAGAAGGAGAGAGCCAGATTTAACCAGTTGTGAGCACTTTAACAGTTTGTATGTCAGCAGAACTTTGGATAAGAATATATACAGCTAGAGACAATTGTATATAAAATTAATGATACTTGCGAGTGAGTTTAGAACTGCAGAGAGCGAAAGTGGCACTGAGTCAAAATGGATCACAGCAGGGAAGATGTTCTTATTTCCTGGTAGAGGTAAACACTCAGTAATGGAGCTGGCTGGAAAATCAGACTGCAGAGTTAACACAGACTTGCAAGAGTTGCTGCCAAAGACAGCTCCTTGAAGTGTAAAGCAGCAGGAAATGCTTCTTAGGTTTAGAAGCTGGAGAAATGACAACAAGGATTTCCTTTAACAGGTACAAAAACAGGATCTGAAGAATTTAGCTTTAGAGCTTGAAGCAGAGTGGGAACTACAAACTTCAATTATCAAGCAAAGCACAGGTGTACTGAACACACCTTTAAAGGGAGGTGAAGGAGTGGGTTGGTCTTAGTTCTTAAAGCTACAGGAATATGACAGATCCCCCCTTTCAGGGGCGCCCCCTTCCCGGCTCCAAACCTGGTTTGTCAGGATGTAGACGATGGAAGGATGTGAGCAATTGGGGAGCATGTAAGTCCCTAAGGGGTATCCAAGAATCCTCCTCATGACCATACCCTTTCCAATGTACTAGATACTCAATTGTTCTACCCCGGCGGCGCGAATCCAGAATTGATTCCACTTCGAATTCCGTTTGATCTTCTATCAGCTGAGGAGAGTCCTCGATGACTTGAGGAATATTAACATCAGATCCTTGATAGGGTTTAAGTAGAGAAACATGGAAGGATGGGTGTATCCTGTAAGATACAGGTAGATCAAGAATCGCTGCATTAGAGTTGATCATTCTTTTTATCTTGAACGGACCTGTGAACTGGTTAGCCAGTTTTTTGCTTGGTACCTTTAATTTGAGGTTTTTTGTTGAGAGCCAAACTCTATCGCCAACTGAGTATTGAGGTGGAGTTAGATGTTGTTTATCAAAATAACTCTTTTGGGTACATTTAGATTTCTCTAAGTGAATCTTTAGGGAAGTCAAAGTTTGTTTCAAATTAGAGACATAATCCAGAGCATAAGGTGATTTTGAGGTGGAGATGAAGTTGGGTACAGTGGTTGGATGGTAACCATAAGTGGCAAAGAAGGGTGAGACTTTAGTAGAAGAGTTGATGGAGTTGTTGTATGCGAATTCTGCAAGCGGTAACCATTCAACCCAGTCATCCTGGTTCTGTGAGATATAACACCTTAAGTATTGCTCCAAAGTCTGATTCAGTCTTTCAGTAAGGCCATTAGATTGGGGATGAAATGCTGTTGTCATTCTAGAGGAGATTCTTAACAATTTACATAGTGCCTTCCAAAACCTGGATGTGAATTGAGTCTCTCGATCAGTGACTATAGAGGTCGGTAAACCATGGAGTTTCACAATGTGATCAAAGAATGTTTTAGCTGTTGTGATAGCGTTTGGAATTCTCTTAAGAGGTATGAAATGAGAGAGTTTAGTAAGATGATCTATAACCACTAATATGGTTGTGAATGAATTAGATGGTGGTAATTCGACTATGAAGTCCATTCCAATCATGGTCCAAGGGACTTCAGGTATAGGTAATGGTTTTAGTAAACCAAAAGGTCTGTGGTGTTCTTTTTTACAAGCTGCACATACATGACAATCTGACACAAAGGTAACTACATCTTGTCTTAAACCAGGCCACCAGTAATTCCTTGTTAATAAATCCTGGGTTTTAGTGATTCCAGGATGACCGGACATAGGGTTCGTATGATGTAGATGTAGGATCTCCTTCCTTACAGAAGGAGGAACGTATAACAAATTGTTGTAGAAGTATAAACCTGAAGTGGTGTCCTTTACGCAGCATGATGGAATGGTAGAATCTTTTAGTAAAGCTAATAAAATGTCTTTTTGTAGGCTAGAAGTTACAGCTATAAACTTGGTCAACGGTATAACTGTTTGTTGTTCTTCCTTTTCATTATGTTTAATGAAAGAACGGGAAAGAGCATCAGCTTGGATGTTCCTTGAACCTGGTCTATATGTGATCTGAAAGTTAAATCGGTCCAGGAATAAAGACCATCGGACTTGTCTTGATGACAAGGTCTTGTTTTTTCTAAGATATTGTAAATTCTTATGATCTGTAAGAACTGTAAAAGGTTTGAGTGTCCCTTCCAGTAGGTGTCTCCAGTGTTCCAGGGCACATTTGATAGCTAGAAGTTCCAGGTCCCCAACGGAGTAATTCCTTTCAGCTATAGACAGGAGTCGAGAGTAAAAGGCTACAGGATGTAGGACTGAAGTATCGGTTTGTTGTTGGGAGAGAATAGCACCAATACCAACAGTGGAAGCATCAACCTCTAACACAAATTGAAATTCTGGATTAGGAAGCTGTAGGATAGAAGCTGAAGTAAAACATTCTTTTAAGTGCTCAAAAGCTTGTTGGGCTTCTACAGTCCAAACGAGTCGATTCTTACCGGTTAACTTAGTTAGAGGTTGGACAATGGATGAAAATCCTTTGATGAATCTCCTATAAAAATTAGAGAAGCCTAGAAACCTCTGAAGTGATTTCACAGAGGTAGGTACAGGCCATTTGAGTATGGATGTAACCTTCTCTGGATCCATGTTTACACCGTTAGGGGAAATTATGTAACCCAAAAATTTTATTGTCTTTACATGGAATACACATTTCTCAGCCTTGGCGTATAGCTGATGTTCTCTTAATCTAGACAAAACCCATCTTACATGTTTTACATGATCAGTTAAATTTTTGGAGTATATCAAAATATCGTCTAGATATATTACAACACACACATCCATTAAGTCTTTGAAAATATCGTTTATGAAAAATTGAAATGTGGCCGGAGCATTAGTTAAGCCGAATGGCATAACATTATATTGAAAGAGACCATAACGGGTTCTAAATGCTGTTTTCCATTCGTCACCGCTTTTTATCCTGATTAAATTGTATGCTCCCTTCAAATCTAGTTTGGTAAAGATGGTTGCATCTGTTAACCGTTCAAGTAATTCAGGTATTAAAGGAAGTGGATACCTATTTTTAATCGTAATAGAGTTTAATGCTCTGTAGTCAATGATTGGGCGTAAGGTCCCATCTTTATTTGTGACAAAGAATATGCCCGCTGCTGCAGGAGAGGTTGAGGTAGAAATAAAACCTTTCCTTAGATTATCGTCTAAGTACTCCCTGAGAAATTTTAATTCTTTTTGAGAGAGTGGAAAAATTCGGCCGAACGGTATGATAGACCCAGGTTTAGTATCAATGGGGCAATCATAAGGTCTGTGTGGAGGTAGATTTTCGGCTTCCTTAAGGTCAAATACATCTGAAAAGTCTGAATACTGCAATGGTATATGAGGGTGTAGAGTTTTGATTTCCACACAGGGAAAACAGGTAGCAGAACAGTATGGGGAAGAGAAAGTTACTGTGTTACTGCTCCAGTCTATTTGAGGGTTGTGTTTTCTTAACCAAGGATAACCCAATATTAAGGGGTGTAGTGAGCTAGGAATGATATCAAACGTAATGTATTCTGTATGACCCATGTTACAAGAGACAAGTAAAGGAACAGTATGGTGTGTGATTGGGCCTTTTAAATAAGTAGAGCCATCAATAACCTTCACATAGATAGGGGTTTGCTTTTGCACACAAGGTATTTTATTAGTATCTACAAGGGTTTTGTCAATGAAGCTTCCATAAGCTCCAGAATCTATCAGCGCCTCAGTCTTGAGAAGATGCTGGTCCCACTGTAAAGACAATGTGAAAGTTAATTGTGATTGATGAATGTTATCAGTATTTGGGTTAACTATAAGAATCTCACCCCTTTTTTGCCGGTTCAGAATAGGGCAGGAAGAGACACTGTGTTCTTTATTCCCACAGTACATACAGAGGTTTGAAATCCTCCTTCTCTGTTTCTCTTCTTGGGATAATGGTCCTCGGATGGCCCCAATTTCCATGGGCACAGGGGCTGTGGAGGTCTTTTCAGAATGAGAGGGTGTAAACCTTTTGAGGTAAGTTTCTGGTTGTTGTTTTTCAGCTCTCCTCTCTCTGTATCGTCTGTCCATGGCTATGCATATCTTTATGAGGGATTCCATGGTGTCTGGAGGTTCAATGCGAGAGATCTCATCCTTAAGATGTTCAGAGAGACCTAAACGGAATTGGTTCTTTAGACTTACAGTATTCCACTGTGAATCTGTAGCCCAGAGCTGAAAATCTGCCACATAGTCCTCAACTGGACGTTTGCCTTGCTTCAGGGTGCGCAAATTTGTTTCTGCGGTTAACTGGGTGTTGCAATCCTCATATAAGACAGCCATCTCCTTAAAAAATTCACTGATAGAATTCAAAATAGGATCATCAGTTTCATAAAACTTATCAGCCCACGAACGGGGATCTCCAGTTAGAAAAGAGATGGTAGTACAAACCTTGATCTTGTCAGTATAATATGTCCTGGGCTTCATGGAAAACATCAGCATACATGCATTTCTGAATTCACTAAAGCGTTTTCTTTCACCAGAAAAAATGTGTGGAGGGTTAACCTGTGGTTCAGGGTGATCAGCCTCTTTCCTTGAAAAGAAATCATTCATTAACCTCTTCAGGGTGTGGTTTTCATTTTTAACTTCAGTCAAACCTTGTGCTAAAATTTCAACTTTCTGGTTTAAGGAAGCTATTTCAATTGCCATTGAGGCAGGATCCATGATTTTTTTATATACAAGCTTTAAACTATAATGTATATATGTTAGTAAATTTCTTTATGGCTTAATAATTCTGTTATAAGCTTGTATAATGTGGCTATTCCCAGAGAACCTTAAGTAAAACAGGCTTATACAAAAGGTTATTACCAAGGGAGATAGCTGGTTTACTTAGTACAAGTTCTTTTTATAACACTTTACAAAATCAAAATAAAGTGAATAAAACTGATGAAATGAAGCCTTTGTATATTTTACACAGTTGTAAAGAGTTGTGTTTTTTAAAGATAGGAGGCAGCAAACAAGCAGCTTATTGGTATTGTCTGAGAAAAGCAGAATTTAATAGCAAAGTCTCTTTATAGTTAAGCTTAGAAATGAGAAACTGATTTGCAGTCTGCAGTGTCCATATATCAAGAGGTATCAGGTTACAGCAGGCAGAGTGTGTGATGCAGAGAGAAGGAGAGAGCCAGATTTAACCAGTTGTGAGCACTTTAACAGTTTGTATGTCAGCAGAACTTTGGATAAGAATATATACAGCTAGAGACAATTGTATATAAAATTAATGATACTTGCGAGTGAGTTTAGAACTGCAGAGAGCGAAAGTGGCACTGAGTCAAAATGGATCACAGCAGGGAAGATGTTCTTATTTCCTGGTAGAGGTAAACACTCAGTAATGGAGCTGGCTGGAAAATCAGACTGCAGAGTTAACACAGACTTGCAAGAGTTGCTGCCAAAGACAGTTCCTTGAAGTGTAAAGCAGCAGGAAATGCTTCTTAGTTTTAGAAGCTGGAGAAATGACAACAAGGATTTCCTTTAACAGGTACAAAAACAGGATCTGTAGAATTTAGCTTTAGAGCTTGAAGCAGAGTGGGAACTACAAACTTCAATTATCAAGCAAAGCACAGGTGTACTGAACACACCTTTAAAGGGAGGTGAAGGAGTGGGTTGGTCTTAGTTCTTAAAGCTACAGGAATATGACAGAGTGGCTCAATGATATTGAGGTCAGTAGACTGAGATGTCCACTCCAGAATCTTCACTTCATTCTGCTGTAGCCAATGATGTTAAAATGTCCAAGTACGTCCCATGTGCAGCTTCCGGACTGATGCATGCCAATTTTCCTCCAGTATTTTTTGATAACATACTGCATTCATCTTGCCATCAATTCTGACCAAATTTCCTGTGCCTTTGTAGCTCACATATCCAAAAAACATCAGTTATCCACCTCTGTGTTTCACAGTAGGAATGGTGTACCTTTCATCATAGGCCTTGTTGACTCCTCTCCAAATGTAGCGTTTATGATTGTGGCCAAAAAGCTAAATTTTTGTCTCATCACTCCAAATGACTTTGTGCCAGAAGGTTTGAGGCTTGTCTCTGTGCTGTTTGGAGTATTATAAGCGGGATACTTTGTGGCTTTTGCGTAGTAATGGCTTTCTTCTGGAGACTCGACCATGCAGCCCATCTTTCTTCAAGTGCCTCCTTATTGTGCATCTTAAAACAGCCACACCACATGTTTTCAGAGAGTCCTGTATTTCACCTGAAGTTATTTGTGGGGTTTTCTTTGCTTCCCGAACAATTTTCCAGGCAGTTGTGGGTGAAATTTTAGTTGTTCTACCTGACCGTGGTTTGATTTCAACAGAACCCCTAATTTTCCACTTCTTGATTAGAGTTTGAACACTTCTGATTGGAATTCTCAATTCCTTGGATATCTTTTTATATCCCTTTTCTGTTTTATACAGTTCAACTACCCTTTCTCGCAGATCCTTTGACAATTCTTTTGCTTTTC
The DNA here is from genome assembly GCF_027579735.1 of Bombina bombina. Lineage (NCBI taxonomy): Eukaryota > Metazoa > Chordata > Amphibia > Anura > Bombinatoridae > Bombina > Bombina bombina. Next base: position 1,412,123,494 of record NC_069499.1, on the reverse strand, counting down.
CCATGACTCAGAATCCAAAAAAATCAGTGCAGCACTGGATGAAAGATGCAAGGGTCTGCCAGGAATCCAGAAACTCATTGACCTTTTATACACACACACTAATTACAACCAAACAGATCACAGGTGAGGATTGTTACCTTTAATAGGCATTCAAACCCCTTTGTGTCAACTTGTGTGCATGTTATCAGGCCCAAATCACCAGGGAATGTAAACTTTTTATCAGGGTCATTAGGGTAGTTTCTGTTGTCATTCACCTAGATAGAAAGTTTTGCCTTGCATCTTTTTAACCCTGAAAATATTACATTTTCAGTGTTAAAACAGCACCGCAGCTATAACAAGTCTTGTTGTTATAGGAGTACCGCACACCTTTTAGCCTGTAACGCAACATCAGTCCCGTACACGTAAAAATTATCGGCTAGATTTAGAGTTCTGCGGCCAAAGGGGTGCGTTAGCTACGCATGCTTTTTTCCCCTCGCACCTTTTAAATACCGCTGGAATTTAGAGTTCACAGAAGAGCTGCGTTAGGCTCCAAAAAAGGGAGCGTAGAGCATATTTACCGCCACTGCAACTCTAAATACCAGCGTTGCTTATGGACGCGGCCAGCTTCAAAAACGTGCTTGTGCACGATTCCCCCATAGAAAACAATGGGGCTGTTTGAGCTGAAAAAAAACCTAACACCTGCAAAAAAGCAGCGTTCAGCTCCTAACGCAGCCCCATTGTTTCCTAACACCCTAACATGTACCCCGAGTCTAAACACCCCTAACCTTACGCTTATTAACCCCTAATCTGCCGCCCCCGCTATCGCTGACCCCTGCATATTATTATTAACCCCTAATCTGCCGCTCTGTACACCGCCGCAACCTACGTTATCCCTATGTACCCCTAAACTGCTGCCCCTACTCCGCTGACCCCTATGTTATATTTATTAACCCCTAATCTGCCGCCCCCGCTATCGCTGACCCCTGCATATTATTATTAACCCCTAATCTGCCGCTCCGTACACAGCCGCAACCTACGTTATCCCTATGTACCCCTAATCTGCTGCCCCTAACACTGCCGACCCCTATATTATATTTATATTTATATTATATTTATTAATATTTATTAACCCCTAATCTGCCGCCCCCAACGCCTCCACCTACCTACAATAATTAACCCCTAATCTGCCGACCGGATCTCACCGCTACTCTAATAAATGTATTAACCCCTAAAGCTAAGTCTAACCCTAACACCCCCCTAAGTTAAATAGAATTTAAATCTAACGAAATAAATTAACTCTTATTAAATAAATGATTCCTATTTAAAGCTAAATACTTACCTGTAAAACAAACCCTTATATAGCTACAATATAAATTATAATTATATTGTAGCTATTTTAGGATTTATTTTACAGGCAACTTTGTAATTATTTTAACCAGGTACAATAGCTATTAAATAGTTAATAACTATTTAATAGTTACCTAGTTAAAATAATTACCAAATTACCTGTAAAATAAATCCTAACCTAAGTTACAATTAAACCTAACACTACACTATCAACAAATAAATTAAATAAAATACCTACAATTATCTACAATTAAACCTAACACTACACTATCAATAAATTAATTAAATACAATACCTACAAATAAATACAATGAAATAAACTAACTAAAGTACAAAAAATAAAAAAGAACTAAGTTACAAAAAATAAAAAAATATTTACAAACATTAGAAAAATATTACAACAATGTTAAACTAATTACACCTACTCTAAGCCCCCTAATAAAATAAGAAAGATGTCCTACCCTATTCTAAAATTAAAATAGAATAGCTCTTTTACCTTACCAGCCCTGAAAAGGGCCCTTTGCGGGGCATGCCCCAAAGAATTCAGCTCTTTTGCCTGTAAAAAAAAACATACAATACCCCCCCAACATTACAACCCACCACCCACATACCCCTAATCTAACCCAAACCCCCCTTAAATAAACCTAACACTAAGCCCCTGAAGATCTCCCTACCTTGTCTTCACCATGCCGGGTTCGCCGATCGATCCAGAAGAGCCTCCGATGTCTTGATCTAAGCCCAAGCGGGGGCTGAAGATGTCCATGATCCGGCTGAAGTCTTCTATCAAACGGCATCTTCAATCTTCTTTCTTCCGGATCCATGTTCATCCCGCCGACGCGGAACATCCATCTTCACCGACGACTTCCCGACAAATGACGGTTCCTTTAAGGGACGTCATCCAAGATGGCATCCCTCGAATTCCGATTGGCTGATAGGATTCTATCAGCCAATCGGAATTAAGGTAGGAATAATCTGATTGGCTGATGGAATCATATTGAGCTCACATTCTATTGGCTGTTCCGATTAGCCAATAGAATGCGAGCTCAATCTGATTGGCTGATCGGATCAGCCAATCGGATTGAACTTGATTCTAATTGGCTGATTCCATCAGCCAATCAGAATTTTCTTACCTTAATTCCGATTGGCTGATAGAATCCTATCAGCCAATTGGAATTTTAGGGACGCCATCTTTAATGACGTCCCTTAAAGGAACCGTCATTCGTCGGGAAGTCATCGGTGAAGATGGATGTTCCGCGTCGGCGGGATGAACATGGATCCGGAAGAAAGAAGATTGAAGATGCCGCTTGATAGAAGACTTCAGCCTGATCATGGACCTCTTCAGCTCCTGCTTGGATGAAGACTTCAGCCCGATCATGGACCTCTTCAGCTCCCGCTTGGATGAAGACTTCAGTCGGATCATGGACATCTTCAGGGCTTGGATCAAGACATCGGAGGAGCTCTTCTGGATCGATCGGTGAACCCGGCGTGGTGAAGACAAGGTAGGGAGATCTTCAGGGGCTTAGTGTTAGGTTTATTTAAGGGGGATTTGGGTTAGATTAGGGGTATGTGGGTGGTGGGTTGTAATGTTGGGGGGTATTGTATGTTTTTTTTTACAGGCAAAAGAGCTGAATTCTTTGGGGCATGCCCCGCAAAGGGCCCTTTTCAGGGCTGGTAAGGTAAAAGAGCTTTTCTATTTTAATTTTAGAATAGGGTAGGGCATTTTTTTATTTTGGGGGTCTTTGTTATTTTATTAGGGGCTTAGAGTATGTGTAATTAGTTTAAAATTGTTGTAATATTTTTCTAATGTTTGTAAATATTTTTTTATTTTTTGTAACTTAGTTCTTTTTTATTTTTGTACTTTAGTTAGTTTATTTAATTGTATTTATTGGACGCGGAACATCCATCTTCACCGACGACTTCCCGATGAATGACGGTTCCTTTAAGGGACGTCATCCAAGATGGCGTCCCTCGAATTCCGATTTGCTGATAGGATTCTATCAGCCAATCGGAATTAAGGTAGGAATAATCTGATTGGCTGATGGAATCATATTGAGCTCGCATTCTATTGGCTGTTCCGATCAGCCAATAGAATGCAAGCTCAATCTGATTGGCTGATCGGATCAGCCAATCGGATTGAACTTGATTCTGATTGGCTGATTCCATCAGCCAATCAGAATTTTCTTACCTTAATTCCGATTGGCTGATAGAATCCTATCAGCCAATTGGAATTTTAGGGACGCCATCTTTAACGACGTCCCTTAAAGGAACCGTCATTCGTCGGGAAGTCGTCTGTGAAGATGGATGTTCCGCGTTGGCGGGATGAGCATGGATCCGGAAGAAAGAAGATTGAAGATGCCGCTTGATAGAAGACTTCAGCCCGATCATGGACCTCTTCAGCTCCCGCTTGGATGAAGACTTCAGCCCGATCATGGACCTCTTCAGCTCCCGCTTGGATGAAGACTTCAGTCGGATCATGGACATCTTCAGGGCTTGGATCAAGACATTGGAGGAGCTCTTCTGGATCGATCGGTGAACCCGGCGTGGTGAAGACAAGGTAGGGAGATCTTCAGGGGCTTAGTGTTAGGTTTATTTAAGGGGGATTTGGGTTAGATTAGGGGTATGTGGGTGGTGGGTTGTAATGTTGGGGGGGGTATTGTATGTTTTTTTTTACAGGCAAAAGAGCTGAATTCTTTGGGGCATGCCCCGCAAATGGCCCTTTTCAGGGCTGGTAAGGTAAAAGAGCTTTTCTATTTTAATTTTAGAATAGGGTAGGGCATTTTTTTATTTTGGGGGTCTTTGTTATTTTATTAGGGGGCTTAGAGTACGTGTAATTAGTTTAAAATTTTTGTAATATTTTTCTAATGTTTGTAAATATTTTTTTATTTTTTGTAACTTAGTTCTTTTTTATTTTTGTACTTTAGTTAGTTTATTTAATTGTATTTATTTGTAGGTATTGTATTTAATTAATTTATTGATAGTGTAGTGTTAGGTTTAATTGCAGATAATTGTAGTTATTTTATTTAATTAATTTATTGATAGTGTAGTGTTAGGTTTAATTGTAACTTAGGTTAAGATTTATTTTACAGGTAATTTTGTAATTATTTTAACTAGGTAACTATTAAATAGTTATTAACTATTTAATAGCTATTGTACCTGGTTAATATAAATACAAAGTTGCCTGTAAAATAAATATAAATCCTAAAATAGCAAACACAAAAAGTCAGCGCACCCGGCTTTAAAGAAACTGAAGGCACACAGTAAAATTCTCAAGTAGTGAATTTAATGTAATGCATATGAAAAACATTACATGACCAGAAGTGTATGGTGGCTGGCTCCACCGGACTTAGAAGATAAATAGGTCCTAAAATAGCTACAATATAATTATTATTTATATTGTAGCTATATTAGGGTTTATTTTACAGGTAAGTATTTAGCTTTAAATAGGAATAATTTATTTAATAAGAGTTAATTTATTTCGTTAAATAAAAATTATATTTAACTTAGGGGGGTGTTAGGGTTAGGGTTAGAATTAGCTTTAGGAGTTAAAAAATTTATTAGAGTTGCAGTGAGCTCCGGTCGGCAGATTAGGGGTTAATGCATGAAGTTAGGTGTCGGCGATGTTAGGGAGGGCAGATTAGGGGTTAATACTATTTATTATAGGGTTATTGAGGCGGGAGTGAGGCGGATTAGGGGTTAATACATTTATTATAGTAGCGTTGTGGTCCGGTCGGCAGATTAGGGGTTAATAAGTGTAGGTAGGTGGCGGCGACATTGGGGGCGGCAGATTAGGGGTTAATAAATATAATATAGGGGTCGGCGGTATTAGGGGCAGCAGATTAGGGGTACATAGGGATAACGTAGGTGGCGGCGGTGTACGGAGCGGCAGATTAGGGGTTAAAAAATTTTAATAGAGTGGCGGCAATGTGGGGGGGCCTCGGTTTAGGGGTACATAGGTAGTTTATGGGTGTTAGCGTACTTTAGAGCACAGTAGTTAAGAGCTTTGTAAACCGGTGTTAGCCCAGAAAGCTCTTAACTACTGACTTTTTTCTGCGGCTGGAGTTTTGTCGTTAGAGTTCTAACGCTCACTTCAGCCAAGACTCTAAATACCGGCGTTAGGAAGATCCCATTGAAAAGATAGGATACGCAAATGGCGTAGGGGGATCTGCGGTATGGAAAAGTCGCGGCTGCAAAGTGAGCATCAGACCCTTTCCTGACTGACTCCAAATACCAGCGGGCGGTAAAAACCAGCGTTAGGAGCCTCTAACGCTGGTTTTGATGGCTACCGCCAAACTCTAAATCTAGGCCTATGTTTTTTCATGGGATTCCCATAGCGCCGGTATTACGAGTTTTGCGGTACAGCTAAAAAGTGAGCGTTACAGCCTAAAACGACAAGATGTGAACCGCCATCTAAACTCAGTAGTTATGATTTTTATGCTACAAATCTGTAACATAGAACTCATAACTAAAGTGCTACAAAGTACACTAACACCCATAAACTACCTATTAACCCATAAACCAAGGCCCTCCCGCATAGCAAACACCATAAAAAATGTTATCTGCTGCTCCTGACATTGTCGCCACTAAAAAAATCTATTAACCCCTATTCCGCCGCTCCCTGACATTGTCGCCACTATAATAAAGTTATTAACCCCTAAACCACAGCCCTCCCGCATCGCAAACACTATTTAAATATTATTAACCCCTAATCTGCCGTCCGCGCACACTGCCGCTATAATAAACCTATTAACCCCTAAACCGCAAGCCCCACAACGAAAAATACTAAAATAAACTATTAACCCCTAAACCAAAAGCCCCCCACAACAAAATAAACTAAATTAAACTAGTAACCCCTAAACCTAACGACCCCCTAACTTTATATTAAAATTACAATTTCCCCTAGTTTAAATTAAATTAAAATTTACCTGTCAAATTAAAAAAAAATATTTTAAACTAACAATTAAACTATTATAATTATTAAACTAAAATTAAACTAACTACCAATTAAATAAAACTAAACTACCAATAAAAAATCCTAACACTACTCTAAAAATTACAAAAAAAGTATCTAATTACAAAAAATAACAACTAACTAAATTATCAAAAATAAAAAAGAATTACACCACATCTAATAGCCCTATCAAAATACAAAAGCCCACCCAAAGTAAAAAAAAACAAGCCTTCAATAAACTACCAATGTTACTTAAAAGGGCCTTTTGTGGGGCATTACCCCAAATGTATCAGCACTTTTACCTGTAAAAAAAAATACAAACATTCCCTCCAACAGTAAAACCCAACACCCAACCAATCCCCCACCCCAAATAAAAAAAAACTATCTAAACTAACCTAAGCTAACCATTGCCCTGAAAAGGGCATTTGTATGGGCATTGCCCTTAAAAGGGCTTTTAGCTCTTTTACACTGCCCAGACCCTAAACTAAAAAAAAAACCCCAAAAAACCTTAAAAAAACCTAACACTAACCCCCGACGATCCACTTACAGTTGTTGAAGTCCCGCTTGAAGGATCTTCATCCAGCCGGCGAAGTCATCATCCATGCGGCAAGAAGTCTTCATCCAGACGGCCTCTTCTATCTTCATCCAGCCAGCGAAGTCCTTATCCAGGCGGCAAGAAGTCCTCATCCAGACGGCATCTTCGATCTTCATCCAGCCAGTGCGGAGCGGGTCTATACTGAAGACATCCGGTACGGAGCATCCTCTTCATACGGTTGCCGCTAAACACTGAATTTTCAATGCAAGGGACGCGATTCAGGATGGCGTCCATTGCATTCCTATTTGCTGAAAAATTTGAATCAGCCAATAGGAATTATTTCTAGTATTTTATTCTAGAGTAGGTTTTTTTTGTTTTTTTTGGGGTGTTTTTTTTAAGGGTATTAGAATAGGATTAATCTTTATTTTTTTGATAATTTTGTGTGTTTTTTAATGATATTTACTAACTAGTCTACCTAGTTAAAATAAATACAAACTTACCTTTGAAATAAAAATAAAACCTAAGCTAGATACAATATAACTATTAGTTATATTGTTGCTAGCTTAGGTTTTATTTTACAGGTAAGTATGCATTTAGTTTTAAATAGGTATTATTTAGTTAATAATTGAAAATTTAATTTAGATCTAATTTAATTATGTAAAAGTTAGGGGGGTTAGGGTTAGGTTTAGGGGTTAATATAGTTTAATGTAGCTTGTTGCGATGTGGGGGGGCTGGTGGTTTAGGGGTTAATCGGTTTATTTAGTTAATAATTGTAAATTTAATTTAGCTATATTTTTATTATGTTAAAATTAGGGGGTGTTAGGGTTAGGTTTAGGGGTTAATATAGTTTAATTTCACTTGTTGCGATGTTGGGGGCTTGCGGTTTAGGGGTTAATAAATGTAGTATAGTGGCGGCGATATCGGGAGCGGAAGATTAGGGGTTAATAATTTTATTTAGGTAACGGCGATATTAGGAGCTGCAGATTAGGAGTTAATAACTGTAGGCAGGCATCAGCGATGTTGGGGGCAGCATATTAGGGGTGTTTAGATGTAGGGTTTATGTTAGGGTGTTAGGTTTAAACTGTATTTTTATTTCCCCATAGACATTAATCGGGCTGCGTTACAGAACTTTTGTTTCCGCGATCGCAGATGTTAGTTTTTTTTTCCCAGCTCTCCCCATTAATGTCTATGGAGAAATCGTGCATGAACACGTCTCAGCAGCGCTCAGATTGTGTGCGGTATGGAGCTCAACGCAACTATATCGCAGGCAAAAGGCGTATGCTTGAAAACTTGTAATGGCAGCGCTATAGGAAATTAAATAACGTAACTTTTGTTGCATTCGTTAATTTCTCTATAGCGCTCAAAACTCATAATCTAGGTGATTATGATTTAAAAAGAGTAAACACAGTTGATTGATAATAAATGGCTTCAGCCAAACATTCATATTCTATCATCTCTGAAAAATGGCCAAGAAATCATAAATTCTGCCAGGGTATGTAAACTTATGAGCACAAATATATATATACACAAAACACAGAAGGGAACTGCACTCCAAGACTGTACTGGGTACACATTCTTTGACCCTGCAACATGCACAGCTCTGGGTGCTCAATAGCACTCTCAGGCATGCTTCACTATCCCCAGAGTCACAGGCAGTTAACCCCAGACAGGTCTGGGTGCAAGGCACATAGGGAAAATTACAAAACAAATTAATACAAATTAATACAACACACAGAGGAAGTCTAACAATCGCTGGCAAGCTCTCAGCTAAGATTAAAAGCAAAAAACATAAATTATGCTTACCTGATAATTTAATTTCCATCTGTATGGGAAGTGTCCACAGCTGCATTCCTTACTTGTGGGAAATACTGAATCTGGCCACCAGGAGGAGGCAAAGACACCCCAGCCAAAGGCTTAAATACCTCCACCCCTTCCTCATAACCCCAGTCATTCTGCCGAGGGAATAAAGAACAGTAGGAGAAATATCAGGGTGAAAAAGGTGCCAGAAGAAAAAAATTCAAATTTAGGGCCGCCCATAGGAGAACACGGGCGGGAGCTGTGGACTTTTCCCATAGAGATGGAAATTAAATTATCAGCGTAGGACGTATCCACAATTCAAGTCACAATCACACTTATTCACATCAAAGGTTTCAATATAAATCGAATTCTAATGTGCAGAAAAATACCAAACAAATAACTGACCAAAGAAGTACAAGGGAAAATGAAACACAAGAAAAACATCACAATAACCATTTTATTGTTCAGAATACTGACATAGAAAGTAACAATATGGCCAAAGGTGCTAGACCAAAAGAACATGTACATAATAAAAATATAATTCATAAGAATAATAAAAACCAATCTCCATATGACACTAGGAGGAATTATATCCAACCCAATGAAGCTCACTATAGAGATTCCCCCAACAGTCATCAAAACCAAGGGCCATATAAAAATCCCAATCATCATTATAATCATAATAGGGATATAAATATTCCAGTACAACAGGATTTAGAATGGAGGGGACCACATTTTTTAGAGCAAGGACCAGGTCCATATCCCCCATGGTCACACAGAGAGAGTTGGGGGGAACCATTATTGATGAACAGGGAGAACAGGAAAAGACCAAGAGAGGGAAGAGAATGGGAACCAAACGAGGGAAGCGAAGTGGCAAAAGAGCCAAAGAAACAGAGGGAAAAGAACTCCTAAAGAAAGCTAAAGAAAAATTTTTTAATCTATCCAGTACCAAATTAACTAATTCAGATCTATTGTTGCTCAACAAAGGGCTCAAATTTGCCCCCAAAAAACTCCCAAATAAATTCGACACCTATATAGACATTTTTTAAATTTGTGCGTAAATTAAACTTAAAGAGATATTACGCAAAAAACAGCAAGTCGTATTAGGTAGTGGATATGAAGGACAATACAAATAACATGGGATCAGAAAGATGTAGAAACTTTAAGAATAATGAATGAATTAACTGATGCAGCAGGTAGCGTTTGGGACAATACAAATATAGAAATGGATGAGTTATTGAATTTAAGTTTACATGATAATGAAAATGAAATTAAACACAGTAAATTTAAACGTCCTTCCTCATTCAATCCCACATTTACACAAGGGGAATATATTCCAGTATTTAATGCCTTAGTAACTGAGGAACTAAATAACTACTTTGACTCAGGGACCTATAAAAATAAATTCAAATTTAGAGACAATTTAAAAATACATGAGAGATTGTCCCTCAATAAATTAAAGAATGATAATCAAGTGGTCATCAGACAGGCGGACAAGGGAGGGGGGGGGGGGATCATAGTCCAAGACAAAGGGGATTACCACAATGAGGCTTACCGATTATTGGGAGATATTAATACATATGAAAAATTGGCCAAAGATCCAACTATTGAATATAACAAGAAGTTATTTAACATTTTAATAGAGGCCAAGAATGAAGCTATATTAAACACCCCAAAATCCCTATTTTTTATCATATTCCCAAGCTACATAAAGATCCGAAGAACCCCCCAGGTCGACCCATCATTTCAGGTTTAGAATCCATTACCAGCAATTTATCTACTTATATCGATTTCTACATGCAGCCAATAGTCAAAAACATTAAGTCATACATCAAGGATACATTGGATGTTATCACACATTTGGAAGGTATACAATGGAAAGAGGAATATATGTGGATAACATGTGATGTATCGTCGTTGTATACCAACATTTCTCACAGTAAAGGGATCGATGCTTTTAAAATGATGGGTACAGACAGTGGTATATCCATTAAACATCTGGATTTCATAACAAATAGAATAGAATTTATTTTATGTAATAATTATTTCAACTTTCATGGTACATTCTATAGGCAAATCCAAGGGACAGCCATGGGTACCCCAATGGCACCATCGTATGTCAATATATATATGGCTCATTTTGAAGATATGAAAATATGGAATAATAATTCATATTCTAGTAATGTCATCAAGTATCTGAGATACATTGACGATATTAATTTTATCTGGCAAGGTGATGTAAATTTGGCCCAAGAATTCATTAGCTATATCAATAACAATATATATAATCTATCCTTTACCAGTAAAATGTCAAAAGAGAAAATTGAATTTTTGGATGTGGAATTCTTTATTGAAGGAACATCTAATGTAGTAATGGTAAAGAATTACCGCAAAACAACAGATAGCAATGGATTCTTAAATGCTAAAAGTGGCCACAAAAAATCGTGGATACAGAACATACCCTTTGGGCAGTTCCGTAGAGTCCGTAGAAATTGTACCAGGATGGAGGATTTTAATAAGGAAGCTGATGTGTTAGAAAAGAAGTTCTTGGAGAAAGAGTATAATAAAGATTTAGTTATAGAGGCTAGAAATAAAAACACAATATGTGATAGGGAACAACTACTATGTCCAAAAAAGAAAGAAAATGAAAGTGAAGGGTTAAAGGATAATACAATCAGGTTTATCACCACCTTCAATGAAGGAGCAGGTTTTTTAAAATTTTTTTTAAATAAACATTGGGGGATACTTAAGGCAGACCCATTAGTCAAAGGAGTTATAGAAGATAAACCAAACATACGGCTAGATTTAGAGTTCTGCGGCCAAAGGGGTGCGTTAGCTACGCGTCTATTTTTTCCCCCGCACCTTTTAAATACCGCTGGTATTTAGAGTTCACAGAAGGGCTGCGTTAGGCTCCAAAAAGGGAGCGTAGAGCATAATTTACCGCCACTGCAACTCTCGATACCAGCGGTGCTTACGGACGCGGCCAGCTTCAAAAACGTGCTTGTGCACGATTCCCCCATAGGAAACAATGGGGCAGTTTGAGCTGAAAAAAAACCTAACACCTGCAAAAAAGCAGCGTTCAGCTCCTAACGCAGCCCCATTGTTTCCTATGGGGAAACACTTTCTAAGTCTGCACCTAACACCCTAACATGAACCCCGAGTATAAACACCCCTAACCTTACACTTATTAACCCCTAATCTGCCGCCCCCGCTATCGCTAACCCATGCATATTATTATTAACCCCTAATCTGCCGCTCTGTACACCGCCGCAACCTACATTATAGCTATGTACCCCTAATCTGCTGCCACTAACACCGCCGACCCCTATATTATATTTATTAACCCCTAATCTGCCGCCCCCAACGTCGCCGCCACCTACCTACAATTATTAACCCCTAATCTGCCGACCAGACCTCACCGCTACTATAATAAATGTATTAACCCCTAATCCGCCTCACTCCCGCCTCAAAAACCCTATAATAAATAGTATTAACCCCTAATCTGCCCTCCCTAACATCGCCGACACCTAACTTCAAGTATTAACCCCTAATCTGCCGACCGGACCTCGCTGCTACTCTAATAACTGTATTAACCCCTAAAGCTAAGTCTAACCCTAACACTAACACCCCCCTAAGTTAAATATAATTTTATTCTAACGAAATAAATTAAATCTTATTAAATAAATTATTCCTATTTAAAGCTAGATACTTACCTGTAAAATAAACCCTAATATAGCTACAATATAAATAATTATTATATTGTAGCTATTTTAGGATTTATATTTATTTTACAGGCAACTTTGTATTTATTTTAACCAGGTACAATAGCTATTAAATAGTTAAGAACTATTTAATAGCTACCTAGTTAAAATAAATAAAAAATTACCTGTAAAATAAATCCTAACCTAAGTTACAATTAAACCTAACACTACACTATCAATAAATTAATTAAATAAACTACCTACAATTACCTACAAATAAATACAAATAAATACACTAACTAAAGTACAAAAAATAAAAAAAGAACTGTTACAAAAAATAAAAAAATAATTTACAAACATTATAAAAATATTACAACAATTTTAAGCTAATTACACCTACTCTAAGCCCCCTAATAAAATAACAAAGCCCCCCAAAATAAAAAAATGCCCTACCCTATTCTAAAATAAAAATTGTAAAGCTCTTTTACCTTACCAGCCCTTAAAAGGGCCTTTTCTTCATCCTATCCGGCAAGAAGAGCTCCTCCAGAGGGTCCAAAGTCTTCATCCTATCGGGCAAGAAGAGAACATCCGGACCGGCAAACATCTTCATCTAGGCGGCATTTTCTATCTTCTTCCATCCGGGTCCATCTTCAAGCAGCCGACGTGGAGCCATCCTTCCTCACCGACGGACTAACGACGAATGAAGGTTCCTTTAAGGGACGTCATCCAAGATGGCACCCCTCGAATTCCGATTGGCTGATAGGATTCTATCAGCCAATCGGAATTAAGGTAGGAATAATCTGATTGGCTGATGGAATCAGCCAATCAGATTGAAGTTCAATCGGATTAGCTGATCCAATCAGCCAATCAGATTGAGCTCGCATTCTATTGGCTGTTCCGGTCAGATTTTTCCTACCTTAATTCCGATTGGCTGATAGAATCCTATCAGCCAATCGGAATTCGAGGGACGCCATCTTGGATGACGTCCCTTAAAGGAACCTTCATTCGTCGTTAGTCCGTCGGTGAGGAAGTATGGCTCTGCATCGGCTTCTTGAAGATGGACCCGCTTCGCGCCGGATGGAAGAAGATAGAAGATGCCGCCTGTATGAAGATGTTTGCCGGTCCGGATGTCCTCTTCTTGCCCGATAGGATTTAGACTTTGGACCCTCTGGAGGAGCTCTTCTTGCCGGATAGGATGAAGACTTCGGACCCTCTTCTGGACGGATCGGTGATACCCGGCGTGGTGAAGACAAGGTAGGGAGATCTTCAGGGGCTTAGTGTTAGGTTTATTTAAGGGGGTTTGGGTTAGATTAGGGGTATGTGGGTGGTGGGTTGTAATGTTGGGGGGGGGGTATTGTATGTTTTTTTTTACAGGCAAAAGAGCAGAATTCTTTGGGGCATGCCCTGCAAAAGACCCTTTTAAGGGCTGGTAAGGTAAAAGAGCTTTACAATTTTTATTTTAGAATAGGGTAGAGCATTTTTTTATTTTGGGGGGCTTTGTTATTTTATTAGGGGGCTTAGAGTAGGTGTAATTAGCTTAAAATTGTAATATTTTTATAATGTTTGTAAATTATTTTTTTATTTTTTGTAACTTAGTTCTTTTTTTATTTTTTTTACTTTAGTTAGTGTATTTATTTGTATTTATTTGTAGGTATTTGTATTTAATTTATTTAATTAATTTATTGATAGTGTAGTGTTAGGTTTAATTGTAACTTAGGTTAGGATTTATTTTACAGGTAATTTTGTAATTATTTTAACTAGGTAACTATTAAATAGTTATTAACTATTTAATAGCTTGTGTACCTGGTTAAAATAAATACAAAGTTGCCTGTAAAATAAATATTAATCCTAAAATAGCTACAATATAATTATTATTTATATTGTAGCTATATTAGGGTTTGTTTTACAGGTAAGTATTTAGCTTTAAATAGGAATAATTTATTTAATAAGATTTATTTTATTTCGTTAGATTTAAATTATATTTAACTTAGGGGGGTGTTAGGGTTAGGGTTAGACTTAGCTTTAGGGGTTAATACATTTATTATAGTAGCGGTGAGGTCCGGTCGGCAGATTAGGGGTTAATAATTGTGGGTAGGTAGCGGCGACGTTGGGGGGGGCATATTAGGGGTTAATAAATATAATATAGGGGTCGGCGATTTTAGGGGCAGCAGATTAGGGGTACATAGGGATAATGTAGGTTGCGGCAGTGTGCGGTCGGCAGATTAGGGGTTAAAAAAATTAATAGAGTGGCGGCGATGTGGGGGGGCCTCGGTTTAGGGGTACATAGGTAGTTTATGGGTGTTAGTGTACTTTAGAGCACAGTAGTTAAGAGCTTTATGAACCGGTGTTAGCCCAGAAAGCTCTTAACTCCTGGCTTTTCTCTGCGGCTGGAGTCTTGTTGGTAGATCTCTAATGCTCACTTCAGCGAAGACTCTAAATACCGGCGTTAGAAAGATCCCATTGAAAAGATAGGATACGCAATTGGCGTAAGGGGATCTGCGGTATAGAAAAGTCGCGGCTGGAAAGTGAGCTTTAGACCCTTTCCTGACTGACTCTAAATACCAGCGGGCTGTAAAAACCAGCGTTAGGACCCCCTAACGCTGGTTTTGACGGCTAACACAGAACTCTAAATCTAGGCGTTAGTGTTTAAGAAAAATAGGAATCTCAAAAATATACTTGCCCCCTCTAAATTAACTAATGTAGAATTCAACAAACAAAGAGGCAATGTAACTTTGGATCAATGGGTCTCTGGAAAACCAGGGACCTTTAAATGTGGTCGCAAGAATTGTTGTATGTGCCCCTTGATTTGGAACAGAGACACAATTATGAACACAAGTCACTCAAAATCGATTCCCATTAAATCCCGGGGTACCTGTCAATCTACCTATGTAGTCTATAGTTTAACATGTAAATGTGGGAGTGTCTATGTAGGAATGACCAAAAGAAAAATAAAACGAAGATGCTATGAGCACATTAGTAACATAGAACTAGGGCTCAAAACATAAACAAAACATAGTGTATCAGACCATTTCAGGATTTACCACAAACAAGATCCCAGTAGCCTGAAAATCAGTATTCTGGAAACAGTGCCGGTCAGTTCTAACCCTCATCAAAGACTCACTATTCTGAGGAAAAAAGAAACTAAATGGATTCAGACACTTGAATGTCTGGCTCCTAAAGGCTTGAATACTGATTTGGATCTTCAAGCCTTCATGATATAAATATATGTTGAAAATTGATGTGAATAAGTGTTCTAGTTTATAGTATCAAAGTTTTTCAAATTACATTTTATATATGGGTTGTCTATAATTCAATATTTATTCATCCAGTTGGAGATATATTATCAAGTAGGGAAATCTGTTGCTTAGATTCGTAATAGTGCAAACAATATAGAGGTATACATCAATTTTTATTAGTAAGATATGTGATTCCAAAGAATACAGTGTCATTTTACAATGGATTTTTAATTGTTATTTATTATCGCCAAGTTTTAATATTGTAATAAAAGTTAACCAAATTTTTAATTTTCAATATATGTATTAATATATGTATTTGCATTTTCAATATGTTAGTTTTTTAGTAGGGAAAAATTTTTGCTTTAGGAACAGAGACTTGCAATATTCCAATCAGTTTCAGACACGCCGCTGTTCCGTAGTTTAGACAGAGAGGTGTGTCTGAGTCTGCCACTGGATTGGATCATTTGTTAGCCTATTAAATTCATCTAAGACTTTTAAAAGGAGGATCCCCGCGAATTGAAAATCACAAGTCCTGAGTCTTGAGAAAGTCCGTATGAATTGGATGAAACGCGTAGACTAAAGAGGGATATCATTACAGACTATCTACCTGTTGTGGCTACAAGCACGTTTGTTACTTGGGATTATAACCACCTGTGCCTTTGGACGTAATACAGACGCAAGAACGGAACACAGCCTGGAGTGCTGCCAGTCGGATTGCCGTCAGAAAGAAAAATCTTTGTATCAAAGGCCTGATTTACATGATGATCTTGTAAGTGCAACTGTATCTATAGCGCAAAAGAATTGATTAAAACTTTTACCTTGAGTTGCGGTTGCGCTCTGTTCTTTTTTTTGCTTTCAGTGTCTATACGGCTGGGGGCTCTTCAGCGTCCTGTGACCAGTCAAGCAGCACCGTACTCTAATACGGAGATAGGAGGATATCATAAACAAGCAACACAGAACGGATTACCGATAGATATTTCAACCATACTCCTAGAGACATCGAGGTGAGAAGAGTAATAACATTATTATTTAACTCCAGTGGCATATATTTTAAAGGACAATATTTTGTTTTTTAATTAACGTTATTATCATTGTTGGCAAATGTATTTATTTTCTTTATCATAAATATATTTTCACTATTACTGTATTTAGCCTATAGCTCGATCTGATATTTATAATATATAATATATTTCATAAAGATTATTTTTTTATTTTTTTTTAAACAAATTTTTTTTATTGAGACAATCATCGTGTTAACATAATAATGCCTTTGGAACAAAAGTACATAGATCAGTAATAATCTTATGCAATAAACATGTAAAAAAAAAAACAACTTGTTAAGAATGAAGGTTGAAGATAGGCCGAGTGTATGGCATTAGTAGTCTCTTTTTTTATAAGGGGTTAATAGGGAGAGGATGGCAAGTAGCTGTGACTGCAGGAAATAGTGAGATGATACCTGTATTTCCAAGTTAAGAGAGTAGAGTAATACGGAGATGAGATGGAGTGGATGTGTGGGGAGAAAGGGGAGGGTAAGGGGGAAAAGGGAAGGGAGGTGGGGAGAGAGGGGAATAAAAAAATAAATAAATAAATAAAAAAAAAAAAAAGGGGGGGGGGAACCCTCGAGAGACAAGAAAAGGAAGGAGGAGGGGGAGGGGGGCAGTGCTTCACTGTGGGGATTTGGGGCTTGAATCCCATTTAGGGAATTTCGTAATCCAAGGGGACCATATTGCATAGAAGGAGTCAACTTTATCTAGAACCTTATACGAATACTGTTCCATTTGTCCGACAAAGTGAACCGTGGAGAGCACTTGTGAGAGGGAAGGAGATCTTTCCTCTTTCCAAGCCCTGGCAAGCACGAGTTTTGTGGCCATGAGGATATAAATTGTAAGGGCTTCCCCTGAGGGGGTGAGGTTAGGCATTGGCATATGAAGGAGAGCAACCTCTGGGGTGTATGGAGGGGTGAAGCCAAATGATTGGAGGAGTATGTATATTTCCCTCCATAACGGTTGAATGACTGGACAGGTCCACCATATGTGTAGTGTTGACCCATTCATTTTGCAGTTTCTCCAGCAACTAGGGGAATGTGACTGGTAAATCCTATGCAATGTAATAGGAACCAGGTGCCAGCGGACAAGAACTTTGTAATGAAGCTCCCAGAGTGTGGCGCAATTAAGGAGTTTCTTGGTAGTCATGATTCTGACATGCCAGACGTCTAATGTTGCAGTGAACCCAATTTCTCTTTCCCAAGCTTGATGTTGTGGTATTTTATGAGGGGATAGGGAGTTAGTGAGGAGATTGTAATGGAAAGAAAGAGGATGTTTAAGGTTATGGGCCTCCTGCCAAGCCCTCTCCCACACTGTCTTGGATCGTAATGATCTTTTCGGGTAGCCCCAGGTACGTAGGCGCGTGCTCAGTCTGTATCCCTCAAAACTAAGTCTGGGGGGAAGGTGGAGTTTAATGCAAATTGCGGGGTGGGAGAGCCAGGTGGAGAGCCAGGTGTCATTTTCGTAAAAGTCTGTCACAAGTAGTGTTCGTAGTTGTGGCCATAAGTCACAGTGAGAGTCCGGTAGACAGAACAGTGCAGCAGAAATTGTGAGTAGAGGGGAGGGGTAAGGGGCGATAGCCGGGTTGTGTTTTATCTGATCCCAGAATTGTAGTGCCTGTTTGAAGATGGGGTGTAAGGAGTCTATGTCATGTCTGTGGTGGAGAGGTATCCAGAGTAGATCAGAAAGATTTAGTCCGGGGGAAGCAAGGAAGACTCAAGAGTAAACCAGCTGAGCTGTCTGCTAGGGACATTCCAGAGGAGGATGTGCGACAATCTGGCTGCATTATAGTAGGAGATGATGTTTGGTAAAGCCAGGCCTCCCTGCGAGATCGGTTTTTCCAGAGTGCGTCTGGATGTTCTGGGTCTACGATCCCTCCACACATATGTAGTGATCAGACTTTGATATCTATTGAGGAGCGCTCTGGGGATATTATATGGGATGGATCTGAAGAGGTATGTGATCTTGGGGAGAAAGGACATCTTGATCGCAGCGATGCGTCCGGTCCAAGAGATCTCCCTGAACTCCCAGGTCTCAAGGAGCTTTCTGAACTCAGAGAGTCTATCTGAATAGTTTTGAGCTATAACCTCAGAAGGGTCTGGGCCAAGATGAATGCCCAAGATCTTAAGAGAGGTGGTTTTCCATTAGAAATTATATGCAGTCTGTAAAGGGGTGAGGACGTCAGGGGAAAAGTTTATGGGCAGGGCCTCAGTTTTGGCAACATTGAGCTTATAAAAGCTCAGGTGACCAAACTGTTGTAGGGCGGTGAACACTGCGGGGAGGGAGTCCTTAGGAGCTGTCAAAAATAGGGTAACGTCATCTGCATAGAGGGAGATTTTATGGGTGTAAGTACCTATGGAGAGACCTCCAACTTTAGGGTTAAGTCTGATGGATTGGGCTAGGGGCTCTATGGCTAAAGTGAACAGAGGGGGGATAAAGGGCAGCCTTGCCTAGTGCCATTCGAAATCAGAAACTTGGAAGATTGAAACCCAACTCCGCGCACTATGGCCGAGGGCTCGTTGTAGAGGGCTTTAACTGCCGAGATAAAAGTGGAGGGGAATTGGAAGGTTCTCAGGGTTTCCCATAAGTATTCCCACCTGACCCTGTCAAACGCCTTTTCGGCATCTAATGACAGGGCCAGGAAGGGAGCGGTGCCTCTAGCTGCTGTATACAGTACGTCAAGGATTCGTCGGGTTGCATCCAAGCCCTCCCTATCTGGGATAAATCCAACTTGATCGTTGGCTATGAGGGGGGAGATTATTTTCGCGGCTCTAACTGCTAAGAGTTTGGCGTGTATTTTGGTGTCAGTATTTATCAATGAAATGGGACGGTAGCTACTGCAAAGGTCAGGGGGTTTACCGGGTTTCAAAATTGTGATTATAACTGCTTCCAGGAATTCTGCTTTAAAAGCGGAGCCAGAGAATATCTCCTGGAAGAATCTGCAAAGAATTGGGGCTATGAGGGGAAGAAAAGTTTCAAGTTTTGAATGATTTTCGTGATTTCCTCAATAGTTATTGGGGCAGTGAGGGAGGATATGGCCTCACTAGAGAGTGAGGGGAGAGAGAGAGAGTTAAGGAACATGCAGATGTCCTCCGGAGTGCCAGCTGGAATCTCTAAATTAGATTCTATATTGTATAGGGCTGAATAGTAGTGTTTAAATGAGTTTCCGATGTCCACAGGGGCTGAGACATTGACCCCCCGAGGGGACTGTATGGACATAATTCTGGCTTGAGCTGTTCTATTTCTAAGTTTGGAGGCTAGAAGGGTGGAAGCTTTATTGCCTTGATGGTAGTAGATTTTTTTAAACTTTTCCAACAAATTGTGCGTCTTTTTAAGTTCTAAAGTTTGGATTTGTTTCGAAATCTTGGCTATTTCGTCGTTTATGACAGGGGAATAGGAATGAGAGAGGTCAGCTTTTAGCTTGCGAAGTTGGATTGTCAGGGTAGGTAAAGTGGCCTTACATTTTAAGCGGGCCTCAGTCTCAATCTGTATAAGGTGACCTCTTATTACTGCTTTCAAGGTGGCCCAGAGGGTCTGGGAGGTGGTCTGGCTGTCATCGTTAAGGGCTAAAAAGTCTGTTATGTGGTTCTGAAGGGCAGTCTTGAAAAGAGGATCTGTAAGAGTCCAGTCTTGTAATCGCCATATCTTGGGGGGAGGGCTTGTCAGTGGACCCAGGCGTAAGTGTAAGGAATCATGATCAGACCAAGAAACTGGAGTGATGCATATGGAATGAATATTCTCAATGTAGTGTGCAGTAGTAAAGAAGTAGTCGATGCGTGTGTGTGATTTGTGTGGGGAGGAATAGAACGTGTATTCCCTGTCTTGTGGGTGGAGGGTGCGCCATGTGTCATATAAGCAGTGTTGAGCCATAAGAAGTTGAAAGGCGGAGGAGAGGGAGTGGGTTGCTCTATCATTGCTAGAGGGGGGGGGTCCCGCTCTATCTAGTTTCACGTCCCAAATTAAGTTACAATCACCTCCTAGGATAAAATCTCCTTGCCTAATTGCTGTCACTGCTTTGAGAAGTGTTCTAAAGAATTTGATTTGTTTGATGTTTGGGGCATAAACATTGAGGAGGGTTACTAAGTGAGAGTTCAATTTACAGATGGAAATGATAAATCTCGCTTGAGGGTCACATTCAACGTAAATCGGGTCATATGTGACATTTTTACTTACGTATATGAGTACACCTCTGGATTTAGAAGGGAGTGTGGCTTCTAAGAGTATGGGGTATTGCTTGGAAGTGCGGATGACCTCCAGTGTATGAGTCCAATGAGTCTCCTGAATGAAGGCTATGTCTATGTGTTTTTTACGAAGGAAAGTAAAGAGAAGGCTGCGCTTGGTTGGGGAGTTTAGTCCTTGTACGTTCAGGGTGAGGAAGTTGAGTCCCTCCATAATAGTGTAAGAGAGGAAGAGAAGGAAAAAAAAAAGGGGGGGGAGGGAAGAGGGTAAATAAGGGAGAGGGAAAAGAGTAGGGTAACCTCTGAATCAAGGTCTGTTATCAATGACTTGGAAATATTGATGAAGAGATTAATGTGTCAGAAATTCAGGCTACTTACCAGAAATAGTTAAGTGTTGTTTCGTTGTGGGGAAGGGGGGGAGACAGCGGTCTAGAGCCGCTATGGTTAGGAGGGAGTAGGCGGTGGGAGTAGGCAAGTTAGAATTAAAGGAATGATGTGATGGAGGGTTTAAAGGAGCAAGGAGGTGACATGCACCATACCCCCCCAGTCATGATTGACAGGTTGGTTGAATAGGAGCAGAAAGCTATGAGGCTGTGTGAGACTATAAGCGAAAATGGTAGAGGAGGAGTCTAAGGTTAAATATCTGGAAGAGAAAAAATGATTGGTAATCAGTCATCTTGAGGGAAAGGTATCAAAGAAGGTCTATGGTGAGAGAGGAGGTATGAAATAGTGCTAAGTGTGATACAGTGAGGCTTATTTCAACATATCATAAACATTTACTTACAGAATTAGAAAATTAAAAAAGGAAAAAAGGAAGTGACCTTCCATTTTAGATTAATTGTGTATAAACCTGCAAACAAAAACAAATTCTGTGATATTAACAGCTGAGAGTATGTATCGACCAATAAATATCTATCCTGATATTCTTCTTCTGTGTCAAATGTAGCAGGCTGCAATTCTCAAATATTATATACAGGTAATGTAACATATAAAGAAACATCTCTGAAATTTAGAACTATGCATTAAAACAAAACCAAACAAACACATCTGGGACCAGAAAACCATGGTGCCGAGAGCTAGGAATAGAGTAAGACAAGTACCCGTATGTGAGCTCCCAGCTTACCTGATTGAGGGTCGTCTGGTGAAGGAGTCATGTTAGAGGAGAGGGAGGATTGCGGAGTGATAATAGAGTAAGATATGTACCCGTTAGTACACTACGATCCTCTCTGTGTTTCCGTAAAGGTGTCCCATCAGATTGCAAGATAAGAGGATGTCTGAAAGGCAAGGTCTAACAGGCTGTGATGTAGGGAGAAGGTATCCAGCATCCTGTTAGGGCCGTTCTGTTTCCTTACGTAGAGAGGTTGAGTTCTGTGGGAGCCATGCTGGGACTGAGGCATCAAGGTCGCTGGAATTTTCTTGGTTCTTGTAGGGGGGGTCTGGGGCTCTCAAGAGTTCAAGGGTATTTAGTAGCCTCATGCCCTGATCTACAGATGTAATCGTGTATGAGTGGTCTTGGTGTTGGACGAAGAGCTTAACAGGGAACCCCCATCTGTACTTAATTTTATGCTGTCTCAGTGCTAAAGTGAATTGGTGAAAAGTTCTCCTTTTGGCGAGTGTGTGAACAGATAGGTCCGGGAAAATTTGCAATTTTTGGTAGGGCTCTTTTAGAGGCTTGTTGGAGAAGGAGGCTCTCATAACCCTCTCCTTGGTTGTATAATAATGCAGGCGTAGGATGACATCTCTAGGGGTGTCTGCAGTAGAGTTGCGAGGGCGGGTGGCCCTATGTGCTCTATCAATTAGAAGGTCTTGGTCAATCGATGTATTTAAGAGAACTTTAAAGAATGTGATCAGGTAGTTCTGGAGCTCAGATGAGGGGATGTCTTCAGAGATGCCTCTAATCCTAAGATTATTTCGGCGAGACCTGTCTTCTATGTCTGCCAATTTGGTCTCCAAATCAGAAATTTGCTCTGCCAGGCTTTGTGAGTAAGCAAGAAGGTTAGAGTGGTCCGATGCTAAGTCCTCGTGTTTTCTCTCAAGAATCTCCATCCTCTCTCCTAATGAGGAGATATCTCGCTTTAATTCGGTCACCGATTGGCGTAGCTCTTGTCTGAGAGATGAGTAATGAGTATCCATTTTGTCAGTTAGGATTTTAATGGTTTCTAGAAATGTAGACTGTGAGAGAGCAGTTTTGTCTTTGTGAGAGAGATCTGATTTGGAGTGTTCAGAGGTTAGGGCAGTTGAGTCTCTGGAATCTTCCTCTGAGAGGTCTGGGTCTGACATATGTTTGCTATGAAAATGGTTAGTAAGAGTTCTCTTAGGGTTGTCTTTTAACTGAGTGCGCCATAGTAAGAGAGGTCTACCACCTGGGCACAATATGGATGCGTATCTGCTATATATGATTGCTGGGGGGGGTGACAGGCTATCACCTCTAGAGCATAAAGCCTTAGCCTTCCATTATATCTCTGATCCTTTTAGGAGAAAAGAGTGCCGGTGTCAGATATCAGTAGAGAGGGCAAGTATCTGCTAGAAAAATCAGCACAGTATAAAAAGGAGACCCCTCTCCAGGGAAAATACCACCTCTGGGTGTGACCGGTAAAGGGGAAGTGGGTATGACCCGCAGGGCAAGCTGCCTGCGGGAAAGGGAGGAGAGGGGGTATCTTTTGCCTAATAAAGGAAGGAAGATGTCCTTGTTACCAAACCAACATGCAGCAGCTGTTTCTTAAGCAAAATGTGGAATAGAGTTGCAGATAGGAGGCCTCTATGGGGCACCTACAGGGTGATTTTAAAGGCCCTCAGTAAAGGTTCTGCAGAATAAGTGTGGTCTCAGAGCAGAGCCTGCAGTAATAAGTGATAAGGATGATCTGCTTAGTGAAAGCACAGTTCATTTGTAGATTACCATACAGCAGGTAGAGTGCCTGAATTAGTGCTGGAGTGTTTGTGCAGCCCAGTGGGCTGGGGCTGCTGCAAAGTGTCCTGTATAAAATTTATGCTGACAAAAATAGTTCCTGTCCCCAGTGTATATTTTTGGCCATATGTATTTTAAAGTAGAGAGCTGAAGGATAGCGTTACAGGTGGGTGAGGGTACAGGCTTGTGCAGGCATTTTTTTTTTTTTTTTCCCCTTTTTTTCCAACGATCTCTTCCCTCCTCCTGTTTCCTCTCCTCTCTCTCCTCTCCCCTTCTCTCTCTCCTTCTTTCCTCACCCCTTCTCCTCTACTCTTCCTTTCTTTTTCTTACTCTTTGAGTGACCCACTTGTATCCGATGTAGGGCCAAATAAAGGCCGTGTGACTGGACCAGAGGTGGCTGTGGGGGTTAGCACAGGACAACGGTGCGAGATTACCTGTGAAGGAATGGGCTTGAGTTGTACTCGCGGTATCCGGGTCTCCTTGCTACAAGGCAGAGAATCAGCAGAGGATGTTCCGTGCGACTATACACTGCCAGGAGTCATCGCGGGTGTGAAGTAAGTTGCCGCTGCTGAGTTGAAGATGGCCGCCGTTCGCGGGCTTTTTTTCTTTCCTCTAGATCCTGCGAGCCGCTGAAGTTCCGGGAAATGGTGTGTAGGGGCTTCCCCGGTCTCCATCCTGTCACCGGAGGCACTGGAGAGGCAGAGAAAGCCAGGAGGAAGCAGGTAGGAGGTTAGTGTAGCGCTCCAGGGTGAGACATCGTTGTATCAGGATTGTGAAGCAGGGTTGGGCGTCAAAGGTGTGATCAGTCCTCAGGGATATAACAAGTGGATATAATGATAAAGGGAAGGAAAACAATAAAAAAATATACCGGACTAAAGGAGTATTATGGCTTATGATATATTTAGGAAAGTTTGTCGAATTAGAGGGAAATTTTTACAGGGAAAAAGTTGTCTTGTGGAGGAGCTCCGGTCTCATGCGACCAGTCAGCTCTGTAGTTGGCTCTGCCCCTAAAGATTATTTTAATAACATCAGAGGTACTGAGGACTCAGAAATATTTTTATAGATTCAGAGTCCTAGTGGTTTTGTTTCTGTTAGCGCAATATTAGACAATTAGTGTAGAATCAGGTAAGCATAAT
The DNA here is from genome assembly GCF_027579735.1 of Bombina bombina. Lineage (NCBI taxonomy): Eukaryota > Metazoa > Chordata > Amphibia > Anura > Bombinatoridae > Bombina > Bombina bombina. The sequence continues at coordinate 1,412,098,689 of NC_069499.1, read as the reverse complement.
TTATGTTTTCCATCTTAATATGGGAAGAGTCGCCAGCTGCATTCCTTACGTGTGGGAAACATATACCCAAACTCTAGAGTACATGGAATGCTAACGGGAGGGAAAAAAGAGAGGTGGACCCTAATCTGAGGACACCACAGCCTGCAAAACCTTTCTCCCAAAGGCTGCTTCAGCAGAAGCAAAAACATCAAACTTGTAAAATTTTGGAAAACGCATGTAAGGAGAACCAGATAGCCACCTTACAAATCTGTATCATAGAGGCCTAATTTTTGAAGGCCCAAGAGGAAACCACTGCTCTCATAGAATGAGCTGTAATCCTCAGAGAAGGCTAATGTCCCGCCGTTTCTATGCTAAACGGATGACACTACTCAGACAAAAAGATAAAGAAGTCGAAGAGGCCCTCCGACCCCTACGCTTCCCGGAAAAGAGAACAAACAGAGAAAGAGGTTTGTCCTTTCGTGGCCTGAAGATATAACTTCAAGGCACAAACCACATCCAGAAATATGTTGTAAACGTTCCTTTGACGAAGAAGGATTAGGACATAAGAAAGGAACCACAATCTCTTGATTGATGTTGCGAATTGACACAACCTTAGGGAGAAAACCTAACATGGTTCGTAGAACAGCCTTATCGGCATGAAAAGTCAGATAAGAAGGGACTCATTGCAAGGCATCAATCACAGATACTCTGCATGCAGAAGCAATAGCCAGTAGAAAAGGAACCTTCCAAGACAACAATTTAATGTCTACTTCACGCATAGGCTCCAACGGAGCCCGTTGCAAAACCTTAAGGACAAGATTTAAACTCCAAGGATGAGCCTTATGTCTAAACATAGGTCTGATCCCAGCAGAGCCTTAACAAATGGCTGCACATCTGGAAACCACTTGTACAGTAACACAAACAGGGCCAAAAACTGTCCCTTCATGAGACTTGCAGAAAAGCCATTCTCCAGTTCATCCTGGAGAACAGAATAAGTAGGTCCTCCACACCTTATGATAGGTGCGAGGAGCAACCAGCTTACGAGCTTGAATGAGAGTAAAAACAACTCTCTCAGAAAACACTCTCCTGGCTAGGACTAAGTGTTCAATCTCTACTCAGTCAGCCTCAGAGAATCTAGACATTGATGAACAAAGAGACCTTGGTCAGCAGATCCATGCGACAAGGTAACTTCCATGGAGGAGATGATAACATCCCCACTAGATCCGCAAACCATATTCTTTGTGGCCAAGATGGAGCGGTCAGTATCACTGATGGCTGCTTGTCTCGAGCCACTACACTAGGAAGTAGTGGTAACGGTCGGGAAGGATAAATCAGATTGAACCTCCAAGGCACTGCTAATGTATATGTTAGCTCTGCCTGAGGATCCCTGTACCTTGACCCCTATCTGAGTAGCTTGGTATTGAGATGTTATAAGATCTTCCTTTTGCAAATCTCTGTAAACACTCGGGATGGAGAGGCCATTCTCTCAGATGGAAGGATTGTCTGCTGAGGAAATCTGCTTCCCAGTTGTCCACACCCGGAATGTGGATCTCTGACAGCGAACAAATGCGGGTCTCCCCAACACCAGAATCCGAGATACTTCTCTCAAAACTAGGGAGCTTCTCGTCCCCCCCCCGATGTTTGATGTAAGCCACCGAGGATATATTGTTTGATTGGAATCTGATTAACTGGGACGAACCCAGCAGAGGCCAAGCCTTGAGAGCATTGTATATTGCCTGACGATCCAAAATGAGATCAGGAGGGAGCTTTACCTCCTGAGACCAGAGGCCTTGTGCCTTCCTAGCACCCCAAACAGCTCCCCATCCTGACAGACTCGCAACCGTATTCACAATCACCCAGGATGGTCTTAAGACAGACGTCCCTCAGGACAAGTGATCCAGACAAAACCACCACCGTTCCACTAGTTCAGCATGCACAGTTGCAACAGTCTGAGGTGAAACCTGGCAAAGGAAATTATTTCCAAGCTGAGCACCATGAGACTAATCACCTCCATACACCAAGCCAGAGATGGCCTTAAGGAGATCTGGAGGGCAAGACATGTTGAAGCTAGCTTGCGACATCTCTGGTCTGTTAGAAATATTCTCATGTCTATGGAGACTATTATAGTACCCGAGAATTCTACCCTGGTACTTGGTACAAGAGAACTCTCTCTAGATTATCTGCCATCCATGGGATTGACGAAGACAGAGGAGATATTCCGAATTGTCCACTCTTCGAAAAATGTCTTTAGCTAGACCAAATGGAAGGGCAATAAACTGGAAGTGCTGGTCATGGAACGCAAACCTTAGGAACTGGAAGTGGTCCTTGAGTATTGGTACATGAAGGGAACATCCTTCAGATCTATCTTGGTCATGAACTACCCCTCTCAAACGAGGGGAAGAATGGACCTTATTGTCTCCATCTTAAACGAGGGGACCTTTAAAAACCTGCTTAAGCACTTTAGGTCCAGAATCAGACAGCAAGTTCCCTCCTTCTTAGGGACCACAAAAGATTTAAATAGTATTCCAAGCCTCTCACTGCGATAGGCACTGGCACAATAACTCCTAGAGGACAGATCCCGTACACACCCCAGAAAGGCTTCTCTCCTTTCTGGTCAGGAAGACAGGAGGAATCTTCCCTTGGGTGGCTGAGACTTAAAACCTTGTAACCCTGAGCTATGACCTCCAGGACCCATGGATCCTGCACGTCTCTAAACCAAGCGACTAAAAAGAACGACATACTGCCCCCTACACGATCCAGAAGAGGACCAGGGACCGCCCATTCATGTCGACATCGACTCAGCGGGCTTCTTGCTCTGCTTGGATTTATTCCAGGACTTAGCCAGCTTCCAAGAGCTCTTGGTTTGCTCTGGCTTAGTGGAGGACTGCTGAAATTAGTTTTATCAGAACGAAAAGAATGAAAATCGTCCCTTAGATTAGTTCATATACTCTTGCGGTAGGAGGGCACCCTTGTCCCCTAAGACTCCTGAGTGGAGATAATTGAGTCCAGGCCTGGACCAGACAAAATCATACCCTTAAAGGGAGGGTAGAAGTCTAGACTTAGAAGTCATATCTGCAGACCATGACTTCAGCCAGAGCCCGACGGGCCTAAACAGAAAAAGCTGAAGCCATAGCATTCAAGCGAATAAACTGCCTAATAGCAGCACAGATAAAAGAATTAACAACCCTCAAGGCCGTAAATCTAACGTCGAGGGGACCCTCCACCCCAATCAATCCTATAAGGAGTCACACCTGAAGGTAGTTTCTCAAGTAACCGCGGCAACAGCTGCCGCAGGTTAAAACAAATATCCTGTCTGTTGAAACATCCTTCTTAAGAGAGTTTCCATCTTTTATCCATGGGCTCATCAAACGAAGAACTACCCTCAAGCGGGATAATAATACATTTAGCAAGGGTGAAGATAATGCCATCCCATCTCAACTTCATTGAGAGTCCAGGACCGGGGACAATCCGTTAAATGGGAGAAGAGGGGGAAAAGGAATCCAATCCTGCCCCATTCATTCATAATAATGTTCGCCATCTAACAGGAGCAGGGAAGGATAAAGTACCACCCTGTCCTCAAACTCTATCCAATTTAGGAATTAAAGGTGTATCAGGCAATTTGGCCTCTGGGACCTCTGAATTCGACAAAAACTTCCTTTAGAAAAAAGCGTAAATTCCTAAACTAAAGTCTGGTTCCTCCGCAGCCGGAGGTTTAGAGGCAGCAGACTCTGACCCAGAATGTTCATACTCTGAAGTCTCAGAAAGAACTTCATACTCGGATAACCCTCAGTTAAATCCAATAAATTATCTGATGTACTCTGGGAAGGAGTGCAATGTGTAACCTTTCACTTGTGCTTAGCAGGTAAAGCATTAAAGGCTGCAGACACCGCAGTCTGAACTGCGCAGTAACGTCTGGTGAAAAAAATGCCCCCTCTAGATGGAGAATCAGCAATGCTACGGGAAAACTGCATGTGTAGAGATATAAGAATATAGGGTACGCACCTCACTGGACAACAACTCCTCAGAGTTGGATGGCTCCGTGGTATCAAACATGTTTGATATTATCACATTATCAAGGCATTTGGAACATAATTGATAGGGCACAACTAAGGCCTCCTCACCATATAAAACAGTAATTACTCATTAGGAATAGAGGGAGTGCCCTCTAAGGAAACAGCATCCTCCATCGCTAGTGCAATAACTGGAGAACTAGAGAAATAAAACATCTTATTTTATTAAAAAAAACGGCACCCTTATACCCCAAGGGGCTGGGGCACTTGCCACCTCCTATGACCCAGACAGTACAGAGATTTATGACTCCTCTCTGATAGACACCCGGTCAGGAAAAAGGGAATGAATCACATGGTGCACAAGGCAAGACTGTCCCTGCTATGAGAGAGCACGCCAAGCTTGTAAGCTACATGGTTCTCAAAGTGAAAGTGAAACCTGTATATTCCATAACAGCCTATGAGCCCATAACATCTCACACATAAAAGCAGAATAAAATCAAATAAACATATAAGATTATTCCCCCCTGTAAAATAATCCCCCTAAGGAGATATTAACCCTTGATTCTATACAGATAAAAGGAGTCACACCCTGTCTTCTTGCGTTATCATACATGTATAAAAAATTAAACGATCTTACCAGAATCTAAGCCATGGAACAGGAACATGGCCCTTCAAGTGTGACAGATAGTAGCATCACTTCTGACATGGACTTGAGTGAAGAAATCAGGCAGCAAAACGTGTCAATGCTGATTGCTATGGAGCTGTTAATATGAGTCGGGATCGTTTCGCAGACTCTCCCTGCATCTCCAGACTCTAACTTTCATCCATGCTCTCACTGAGAGGCTGACAGGACTACTTAAAACTCCAGTCCCATCTCGATGAGTACTACCCTCCATAAGAGACTACTCTGAAATCTTCTAACACTTCTCTGCCAACCTCCTGTGACGAAAGGCAAAGAATTAATGGGGTTATGAGGAAGTGGGGGAGGTATTTAAGCCTTTGGCTGGGGTTCAGTATTTCCCACAAGTAAGGAATGCAGCTACGGACTCTTATCATATTAAGATGGAAATGGGAGAGTTAGTTACCGCATCTGGCCAAATGGGATAAGCCCAGGTACCACGTCAAGGTCTACAGATTGATAGATATACTGTAACTGAATATACTGTGTAAATATATATAAATTACAAAACAAATTTATTAATACAACATATAGAAAGTCTGGCACTCTCTTGCAAGCACAAATCTAGATTAATAGCAAAATATAAGAGTTAGTTACAGCATTTGGCCAAAGGGTGATAGGCCCAGGACCACATCAAGGTCTCTTCATCCATGGGTCCCTAACCTACAGCCATACAATGCATGCCTCCAACCAAACACACTGAGATACAAACAAACGTGACATAGGCCTTTGTCATTTTCCTAGGCACATACAAAACACAGGAATGGACTGCACTCTCAAACCCAACTGGGCAACACATCATGTTAACCTGCAAAACTCACAGCCCTGGGTGCTCACCAGCATTTACTTCCAGCTGAACAGCTTTTAGTGACTTAGACAGTTAACCCCAGACCAGCCTGGGTGCAAAGCCCATAGGTAAAATTACAAAACAAACTTATTAACACAACACATAGAAAGTCTGGCACTCTCTTACAGGTACACAGCTAGATTAAAAGCAAAATCGAAAAGTTGGTTACAGCATTTGGCCAAATGATGATAGATCCAGGACCACATCAAGGTCTTCTTCACTGGGCCCATAACCTGCAGCTGCACAATGCATGTCTTTAACAAAACACACTGAGATACAAACAAGAGTGACACAGGCCCTTTGTAATTTCCTTTGACACATACAAAACACAGGGTTGGACTATACTCTTTTAAACCGGACTGGGTATACATTCTATGACCCTGCCAAACTCACAGGGTCATTTTTCTCACCTAATCTTTATATTGCTTTGCAGTTGTCTCTTTGATGAGTATTATCTAGGGCAGTGAATACCAACTTGAGGCTTAAATGCTTGTGTTACAGCCTATACCAACACGATCCATACCGCCATCTGAAAGCAGTAGTTATGGATGTTGTGTAACAAAAATGCTTCACAAAACTCATAACTAGACTGTTACAAAGTACACTAACACCCATAAACTACCTATTAACCCCTAAACCGCCCACCCACATTGCAACTATTGAATAAACCTATTAACCCCTAATCTGCTGCCCACCGACATTGCCAACACTATTTAAAATGTATTAACCCCTAAACCGCCGCTCCGAGACATCGCTGCCACTATAATAAAGTTATTAACCCCTATTCCACCACTCCCCGACATCGCCACCACTAAATAAAGTTATTAACCCCTAAACCTCCGCCCTCCACATCGCAAAACACTAAATTAAACTATTAATCCCTAAACCTAACCTAATCGTAGGATTTGTGGGTTTTTTAGTTGTAATTTAGATTTTTTAATTTTTTCGTAGTGTTAGGTTTTTTAAATTTGTAATTTAGATATTTTAATTGGTAGTTTTTTTTATTTTATTAAATTAGTTATGTTAGGTTAAAAATGTTTGGTTTATTTTTTTCACAGGTAAGTTTTTATTTATTTAAATAGAGTTATATTGCAATTTTAATTTAAAGTTAGGGGGGTGTTAGATTCAGGGGTTCATTTTTAATACAGGGCAATGGGTAGCTTAGGTTTTTGCTAGAGTTAGGTTTTTTATTTTTGGGGGTTGGTTGGTTGGTGGGTTTTACTGTTGGAGGGGTCTTTGTATTTTTTTCAGGTAAAAGAGCTGATTTATTTAGGGCAATGCCCTACAAAAGGCACTTTAAAGGGCTATTGGTAGTTTAGTGTTTGTTATATTTTGTAATTTAGTGTTTATAATTTTTTGTAATTTAGTATTTTTTGTAATTGTAGATTTAATTTTTTTTGTAGTGTTAGATTTTTTTAATGTGTAATTTCATTTATTTAATTGATAGTTATTTTAATTTTAGTATATTAGTAATGTTAGTTTAATTTATAGTTTAAACTTAGTTTTTTTTTTATTTCCCCGGTAAGTTTTTATTTATTTTAAGATAGGGATCTTGTAATTTTAATTTAAAGTTAGGGGGTTGTTAGGTTTAGGGGTTAATAGTTTAATTTAGTCTTTTGCGATGTGGGGGCCTGGCAGTTTAGCAGTTAATAGGTTTATTTAGTGGTGGTGATGTGGGAGGCCAGAGGTTTAGGGGTTAATAACTTTATTTAGTGGTGACGATGTCGGCGGAATAGGGGTTAATAGATAGTTTATGGGTGTTAGTGTACTTTGTAAGAGTTTAGTTATGAGTACTAATCTGGTCTCAGATTGCGGAACGGATCGTGTCGGTATAGGCTGTAACGCAAGCATTTTAGCCTCACGGCACAACTTGTAATGGCAGCGATAGGGAAATACTACGCAAAAACGTATTTTTTTTTAGTGCAGAACTGACTTGAGTTACAGGCTAAAATGCTTGCGGTACAACTATACGGACACAACTCAAAATGGCTGCCTTCTGGTTTTTACGCTAAAATGGCCATGTTTTCAGCGTTAAAACTCGTATGCAAAACTTGTAATCTAGGTGAAATTTGGTTTTAGACAAATCCTGCTAAACATGTGATTAATTTCTGAGACAATTTTTCTACTGGCAGGGTTGAGTCATGATTTTGTAAAGGACATTGAGGGAGATTACAAGTTGTGTTCTATAGCCGTTGCGTAGACACCATGGGAAATGGGGCTGTACCACTATTTCTATACCGCCACCATTACAGGTCACCCTAAAACTTTCTTTTGTCGGGCGGTATGGTGCGGTATTCCTCATACCACACAAAAAAAGTTTAAACTTTGCATGCTCGGGGTGTGTGTCCGAGCAGCGTACCTGATAGGACGCAAACACTGCAAGCTCTGAAAGAATTTTCTACAATCCGCCGATTTGGGAACTTTCAACCGCTAAATCACCTACAAAACTCACTAAATAGCAGTCACTGAGATCACGGTGGCTATATCACAACCCTTGAAGGCTGTTTTTATGACATCAGAGCTACAGATCGGGCGATCAAGACCTAAGGCGGCAGCCTATCTATAGGTAACGACCTCCCCCGGCTCCACCGGGTTTTCAGTGCTGGCAGCAGGTATCTACCTTACTGACTTTTCAGCAATAATACATTGGGGAATGTAAGCCCACTAACCTTCGGATTTACACAACCTCATCTCTAGAAGCTGCAGTAACACAACACGCAAGATTTATTGCTGCGCAGTTAAGATGGCCATCACTGAAGAGTCAGATGCACATAATAACTTCCAAGTGCGATGGCACAAATTTGAATTACTGTGCCAGCAACTAATCGACAATGCTCCGTTTGATATCCTAATGAAGCGCCTTACACTTCCCACTGCTGATAATACTGTGGTGTTCTCACTAGAGACAGGCCACAGGCAAGAGGAGCCCTTAGAAGATATTTTACCTTGCGAACCACAATGGATCATGCCGACATCGGAGATAGTGAGCAATCCACACACAGCAACTTTGCAGCAGAAGATTTCAACAAAATCAGAGACTCTGGACCTTTCCGGTAGGTTAAGCGGGCTCCAGTGGATGAAAAGACATAACTTAATGGCTGCGGCTGAAGGGGGTTTCTGGGGTGGCCCCCGGGAGGCCGCTGCATTAAAATTACTTCCCACACTGGTAGCTATGCTTGGTACCTACGATCCATGCCATCACTTGACAGAGGCCCTTCAAGCTGTGCAACGATGTCGGCAAGTAGCGTATGACCAACTGACTATACATGAGCCTTTTTTTTTCTGCCAGAGCCATTTTATTAATGTCCTACTCAGAGCCTCATGCGATACTGTCGAGGTACTCCCCAACGGGTAAACAAAGCCTTGGGGCCAAAAATAAATCTGAACTTTAGCTTGTATTATGCCACTATTTAGGCCAGTTGAATTGTTGTATATTTTTAGTTACTCGTTTAAAAACAGTTATGTATTTAAAATATAATATAATTAACGGTTGTGGCACACTATAAGGCTCCACAGGAAGGTAGCATGATATTATAATGATAAACCAGCTATTTTTTACATCATTTTATTGACACTAGTTCTGCAGACATGGTTGATGTCCTAATATTACCTTAACTGTTGGTCTGTTTTCATTGGGGGTATGTGGGGGGCCCCTGGTGAGACATTCTAAACAATAAAAGCATACCATGGGACATCATTGCATTTACCCACAACATGCCACAACACATACTCGCCGGGTGGCCTGCGGCCGAGGCTATGGGCGAAGTAAGATATACTTTACACTTAATGAAGTGATGTGGGCCCTAAAGTTCATAGTGCTGGATAATATGCATAAGCATGAAGATAGTAATATTCAATCACAAATCCCTCCTGTGGAACGTATGTCACCCAAATATAGTGCAAACATGGTTGTTGTTATTATACTTTTTTAATAATTCTAATGGTCAGAGTTGGAATATATGGAGCAATATCACTCTTGACATGTTCGGTGTTGTGTGTGTGCCTCTGTAAAACACTAAATACAGTGTGTGTGCTTCTTATTTTTTTTTTTTCTTTAGAATGACATCTTAAGGTTTAATCTATACCTTTATTCCCCAATGCTCCTCTTGATTGTGTTTGTTTGTACTTTTCTTGTTTCCTATTTGTGTTTTCTTTATTGTGTTTCATATTGACCCCTAACACCATTATAATTTAAAAGGTAAGGACTCTTTACATATATAGCGTATATATGTTTATCATACAACATTTGTATTGTCACCTAATGTATATGATTATGTATGCTTGATATTTGTACTATGTAGTTCCTCAATAAAAATTTCAAATTTAAAACTTTGCATGCTCATGCACGTTTTCCCCCACGGAGATCAAAGGAGAAAAAACACCTGCGTTTGCGAAATGGCAATCGCATTAATGCATTCCCCTTTGAAGTCTATGGAGAAAGGAAAGTTGTTTAAAAACCTAACACCCTAACAAAACCCCCTAGTCTAATAACCCCTAAACCGCCGTCCCACCACATTACCAACACTAAATAAACCTATTAACCTCTAAACCGCCATCCCCCCACATTGCCAACACTAAATAAACCTATTAACCTCAAACCCCCACCCCCTACTACATAGCCCCGACCAGTTTCTCACCATATTTGGACTTTTAAAATCATTCTCGATCTCCCAGATGTTTGGTTTACTTGCTTTGTGTTCTTTACATCCTCACGGAAGAGCTGATCTCTGACCACCCAGCCCCTCTCTGGCTGGCTGGGCTCCTTGAACTACCGGCCAGCCGCGCCAGGTCATTTCAGCAGCCCTTCACCCGCTCTTTTGGAGATTGGTACCCCCTAGGGAGGGCAAGAGGTGGGGTGATTATTTCCCCATGGCCTTCCCAGTGTACGTCTGATCACCTGATTTTTGGACTGTGGTATCTGGGGACTGAGGGCTTTCCAATGATACCCTGGAGATGCCACTGCTCACCCGGGATCACCCCAGAATAGCCACCTCTGTACCACTGGGACTCTGTAAGACAATGGACACTATGGGGGGCGTCTGCCTTTCTGGAGGGGCGGGAATGGTGGGAGATCGGAGGGTCTGATAAGACTCCTTATCAAGATGTGTTTGTGTATATAAGCAGTGTGTTTCACTCGAATACTGGTTCTGTCTGGTTATTTGGGTGGGCTCCGCTATGATCACTTAGCGGCATGTTCCTTCTAGGTATAGTAAGGTGCCTTCTGGCAGAGCTACCCAGTCGGGGTAGCCGGTGTCCATCACATTTGGTTGGCAGCGGTGGGATGCTTCAGTCTACCTGAAATGTCCAAACCACCAACTGAAGACCTCCTCGGATGGAGCAGCAGTACACTGGGCTCAGGAAGAATACGCTGAAAGACTTGCTGGAAGCTCGGGGGAAAGTTGCAATAAGTCCACGACAGCAATCATTGCCGAACTAATGGAAGGTGAATGGGCTAACGAGCCAGCTGGTGGGTCCGATAGCGACCAGAGCAGTAAGCAGCCCAGTGAGTCATCCACAGTAGAGACAATAATGTCCCAGGTACAGAGGGAGCACCAATGGCGAATGGCTCTCTATGAGCCAAATGATTACCACCCCACCCACGGAGGTAATCATTTGACTGATATCCGACACCACCCAACTCAAAATAGCAGATGTCCACAAGTCTATGGGGGGAGACATGCCGGCTCCCCTAGGGCCACCTTCCCAGCCGAAGAAGCTACCCCATAAGGTTTTCTGGCCCTTCAAAGACGATGAGGAGGATATCGACAGCTACCTCCAAGTATTTGAGGCACAATGCTAGTTGCAGGATGTTGCCAATACCGACTGCTCGGAAAGCTGTCTGGACGAGCTTTAGAGGCTTTTTAACACTGTTCCCTTGGGAGACCGAAAGTACTATGAGCGGGTAAAGGAACGCATCCTTGCCTGCTATGATCTCATGCCCGAGGCTCACCGGCAGAAGTTCCGGGAACTAAGGAAGCAAGAAGGGCAACCTTTAATGGAGTGGACACACCGGTTCACCCGGTCCTTGGACTCTTGGTTTACAGGCTGCCATGTAACTACCCTGGCTGAAGCTACCCAGCTCATTCTGTTGGAGCACTTCTATAACCACTACCTGGAGGGGGTACGAGAATGGGTCTGAGATAGGAGGCCCAAGACAGCCAACCAAATGGCCATCCTGGCTGATCAGTATTTGGATGACTGGTGTCAGGCCTGCCCTGAACCGCGACTGATGACCCACTCCTCTACCACCCCTGCTCGCCCCCCGGCACCACCCAATACCCCAATCGTGGCCGGACTTTTAGCCGATGGACACTTGGCCGACGGACATTTGGCTGAAACACAAGTGGCTGTCAGATAACAGTACGGCACAAGATAGATAGATTTGATAGATAGATAGATAGATAGATACATAGATTAGATAGATAGAACAATATATGCAATAGATACATTTGATAGATACGATAGATAGATAGATTTGATAGATAAATAGATAGATTTGATAGATAGATAATTTCCCAGACAAAGAATTACAAAACGTGCAGCCTGGGACCCATGGTAAGGTTCCCAGAGGCAGTTAGAACAGAGCACTCTGGAACGTATCTGCCCTCGGCCGAAATCGGAACATTCTTTAGCTTTCTGTCTGTCAGCCAAATGTCCGTCGGCCAAATGTCCGTCTGCCAAATGTCCTTCTGCCAAATGTCCTTCTGCATTTTGTCAGAGCACCTACCCCAATACCCCGCCAGCACATGCCCACCTCTCTGGGATTAGCTCACCCAGGGGGTGCTTTGGGTGCAGTCAGATGGGTCATATCCGAAGGTACTGCCCGGGGGGGGGGGGAAAGCCAAAGAATCTCTCTCAGGTTCAGTGGGCCAGGGCCCCAGCTGGAGGCTACAGGGCCGCCGCCCACTGCTTGGACACGGAGGGCCCTGCGGATTACGCCAAATGGGCAGAGGAAGATGTTGGGGTCCTACATGAGGTGAACCCCGCTACCGGAGACAACCACCTGCACCACTGCCAGGTTGTCTGGATTAATGGCTGGCCGGCCCAGGGATTACGAGACAGCGGAGCAACTGTTACCCTTGTCCAGCCACACATGGTCACCAATTAGGACGAAGCTGGGAAGTCCCTTGCAGTTCATGTGGCTGGGGGTACGGTGCTCCGGATCCTTACTGCACAGGTGCACCTGGATTGGGGTGCCGGCTCCCGTGCTGTGGAAGTAGGGGTTATGAATCATTTGACACCTCGCTTCCTCCTTTGTATGGGACAGCTCCCCGGATGCTTTCCCTGTCACTACCCGCCAGCAAGCTGGACAGCAGGCCACCATACTCAATCTCGGGACCCAGGTAAGACACTCCACCCCGACACCTACCCTGACCACCAACCAGATCTCCTGGGTGTCCCCCACTGACTTTGCCCAGGAGACATTGAGAGACCCGATGCTAGCTCCTTACCATGCCCGGATAGGGGCTGACCCTGGGAGCCCAGGAGGGGACAATTTTGAGTGGGAGAAATGGCTCCAATACAGGGTTACAGAGAGAGAGAGAGAAGCAGTTGCCCAAACGCCAGCTGGTGGTACCGCAGAAATATCGGTACGAGCTGCTGCATATAGGGCATGACATTCCCCTAGCAGGACATCTAGGAGTCACTAGGACCCGTTACTGACTGACTCAGACCTTCTTTTGGCCAGGGGTTACAGAGGATATTAGGCAGGACCTGTGACATTTGCCAGAGGGTAGGCAAGACAGGAGACCACCCCAAAGCCCTCTTGCACCCACTCCCCATCATTGACGTGCCCTTCAACAGGGTAGCCATAGATATTGTTGGCCCCTTGTCCGGTCCCAGCACCTCAGGGAAAAAGTATATACTAACCGTGGTAGACTATGCCACCGGGTACCCCGAGGTGATCCCCCTGCCCAATATCCATGCAGAGACAGTGGTGGATGCCCTGCTCCGCATATTTGCTAGGGTGGGTTTTCCACGGGAAGTGATCTCTGACCAAGGGACCCAGTTCACTGCCAAGCTCACCTGGCAGCTGTGGAGGCTTTGCGGGACAAAGCCCCTACAAAGAACTCCATACCTCCCCCAGACTAATGGGTTATGTCAGAGGTTCAACAGGACCCTGAATCAGTTGCTTAAAATGTTCTCGTCTCTCACAAAGACTGGGAAAGATACCTACCACACCTCCTGTTTGCATACCCAGAGGTGCCCCAGGAATCTACTGGGTTCTCCCCCTTTGAATTAGTGTATTGCCAGAGGGTGAGAGGGCCAATAGACCTATTAAGAGCCCACTGGGAAGGATCAGTGGGGGAGGAAGGGTGCTCCATTGTGGGGTATGTCCTAGAATTCAGGGACCGACCGAAGGACCTAGCCGAGAGGGTGCGAGAGAACCTTCAGGTCGCTCAGGGCAGGCAGAAGCGGTGTTACGACAGGAATGCCCGTAACCGGACCCTGGCAGTAGGGCAGAAGGTCCTGGCCCTGAAGCCTGTCAAAACAGACAAGCTAGAGGCTTCCTGGCAGGGACCCTACCAAGTGGTAGAACAGCTGAATGACACAACCTATCTGGTAGCCAAATGCTCAGATGACCGGGTCCCCCAGACCTTCCATGTGAACATGCTTAAGGCATACCAGGAAAGGGCAGAGGACATAGCCGCTATCTGTGTTCCGGCTGTGGAGGACTTCGAGAGTCTTCCCATGCTGGAGCTTCCAGGGTAAAACAGGGTGCCCCCAGGCGTAAGTGACAGTTAGATGAAAGGCTAGGGACTAGGCAGAGGGAGCAAGTCAGGCAGGTGCTAGGAAACCGGCAAGACATGTTCTTCACTACCCTTTAGTACACCACGGCAGTGATACACCAAATGGAGACCCCGGGACAGGCACCCCTGCGACAGCCAGCGTATCAGGTTCCTGAGGCAGTTAGGAAAAATATGCACAGTGAGCTCAGGGAAATGCTGGACATGGATGTCATTGAACCATCCAACAGTCCCTGGGCATCTCTGGTGGTAGTACCCAAACAGGACGGGACCACCAGGTTCTGCATAGACTACCACATGCTCAATGACAGAACCATGACCGATGCCTACCCCATGCCTCAGGTCGATGACCTGCTAGACAGGATCACCCGCTGCAACTTCCTGACCACCCTAGACCTTTGCAAGGGATACTGGCAGATCCCCTTGGACCCAGAGTCCATTCCCAAGTCGGTATTCATCACCCCCTTCAGCCTATTCCAGTTTAAGGTCATGCTGTTTGGGATGAAGAATGCTCCGGCAACCTTCTAGAGGATGGTAGATAACCTCCTGGATGGCCTCCAGGATTATGCCTGCGCATACTTGGACGATATTGCGGTCTACAGCGACACCTGGGAGAACCATCTGGTCCATCTAGGCATCATTCTAGATCACATCAGGGCCGCCGGTCTGACCCTGAAGCCCAACAAATGTATGATAGGGTGCTCGGAGGTCCAGTACCTTGGACACCGAGTAGGCCAAGATTGAGGCAGTCGCAAACTGGCTGACCCCCAAGACCAAGAAGCAAGTCTTAGCTTTCCTAGGGATCGTAGGGTACTACCGCAAGTTTGTCACCAACTACAG
This sequence comes from Bombina bombina, assembly GCF_027579735.1. Taxonomy (NCBI): domain Eukaryota; kingdom Metazoa; phylum Chordata; class Amphibia; order Anura; family Bombinatoridae; genus Bombina; species Bombina bombina. Next base: position 1,412,083,587 of record NC_069499.1, on the reverse strand, counting down.
TGCCCCTGACTGACCTAACCCGAAACCAGTTGCCCCGAGAGGCCCTGTGGTCCCCCGAGTGTGAGGCCGCCTTCCAAAGCCTCAAGACAGCCTTTATTTCTGCCCCTATCCTGGCCATTCCTAACCCAACCAAATGTTTTTGTGTCCATACAGATGCCTCCATGTTTGGGTTGGGAGCCATACTGAGCCAGGTGGATGATGAAGGGCATGACCACCCCGTAGCCTATATCAGTAGGAAGCTGTTGCCAAGAGAGGTAGGCTATGCGGAGGTGGAGAAAGAATGCCTGGCCCTGGTGTGGGCCCTGAAAAAGCTACAACCATACCTGTACGGACAAGCTTTCACCATTATCACGGACCACAACCCACTGGTTTGACTCAACTGAGTTGTTGGGGACAATGGACGCCTGTTGCGGTGGAGTTTAGCCTTGCAGCCCTTTAACTTCACTATCCAATATCGGCCAGGAAAAAGCAATGGGAATGCTGATGGAATTACCCGGCAAACTGAATTGGGATAGCTCCCCAGACAGCCCCAGGCCGACCCGTGTGTGGATCTAGCCGGGTCTGCCGGGCTTTTAGGGGGGAGCACTGTCACAAATACCAGCCTGCCAAGGTCAAACCACGACCCCCTACTACCTAGCCCCACTGGTTTCTTACTGGATTTGGTCTTTTGAGAGCATTTGCAATCACCCAGATGTTTGATTTACTTGTTTTGTGTTCTTTATATCCTCACGGAAAAGTTGAGGGATTGGAGGGAGGCGGATGGGCGGCCCATCGCTGGAGGGGGCGGGAGAAGGTGTGCAAATGGCGGGATGGAGCTTGTGGGAGGGGGTTTAATAAGAGGGGTGGGACCAGGTGGGACTGCTACGCTACAGGAATGTTAGTGAGTGGGAAGGAGGGGGAGGGTGATAGTGTTTTGGTAAAGGGATCTAGGAGGGGTAGAGGAATGAGGGGGCACCTACACTACACAAAAACATTGGTTATTTTATTAATATTATTTTTTTTTAAAAACTAAGACTAATTTCCTGCAAACTGGGTACTAGCAGACAGCTGCTAGTACCTAACTGGACAGTTAGTAGATGAAGAGGGGAGGGTTAAAGAGCTGTTTGTGGGGGGCTCAGGGAGTTTGGGTGGTATGGGGGGATCCTACACTGCGGAAAATATATGAAACAAAATTACTGGCAGACTTTCTGCCAGTACTTAAGAGGGGGTGACCCTTAGGGGTGGGGGAGGTAAGAGAGCTGTATGAGAGGGGTCAGGAAAGGATCAAGGGGTGGGATATGTCAGGTGGGAGACTGATCTCTACACTAAAGCTAAAATTAACCCTACAAGTTACCTAATCAACCCCTTTCACTACTGGGCATAATACAAGTGTGGTGCTCAGTGGCAAATAGTGGCCTTCTAATTACCAAAAAGGATTGCCAGAGAAGCATTTACAACCATTTGCGCAATAATTGCACAAGCTGTTTGTAAATAATTTCATTGAGAAACCTAAAATTTGTGAAAACGTTCATGATTTTTTTTTTATTTGATCGCATTTGGTGGTAAAATGGTGGCATGAAATATACCAAAATGGACCTAGATCAATACTTTGGGTTGTCTACTAAAAAAATATATACATGTGAAGGGTTATTTAGGTATTCCTGACAGATATCATTGTTACAATGTAACTATCGATAATTTTGAGAGAAAAAAATTGTTTGGAAATAGCAAAGTGCTACTTGTACTTATTGCCCTATAATTTGCAAAAAAAGCAAAGAAAATGTAAACATTGGGTATTTCTAAACTCAGGACAAACTTTAGAAACTATTTAGCATGGGTGTTTTTTGGTGGTTGTAGATGTGTAACAGATTTTGGGGGTCAAAGTTAGAAAAAGTGTACTTTTTTCAATTTTTTAATCATATTTTATTTTATTTTTTTCTAGTAAATTATATGATATGATGAAAATAATGGAATCTTTAGAAAGTCCATTTAATGGGCAGAAAAAAATTGGTATATAATATGTGTGGGTACAGTAAATGACTAAGATGAAAATTACAGCTAAACACAAAGGCCTCCATTACATATGCAGCATCGCACGCAAAATCCCCCGCCGCCAGATTTTACGCGATTTTGGTATCACATATACGGCGTAGCATACAAGTTACCCGTGTATATTTCACCATTGCCCGCAATTATTACTCCCATAGGCTAACATAGAACCGCGTTGCAAATGGGTATCCAATATCCAGCGCAAGGACTTACGTGGCAAAAATGGAGAAATCTTACTCCATTTTTACCTCGCCATATAAGGCAGCCGTAGCAAGCCTTGCACTGAGTATGGGAGCACCGTAACTCCCTAAAATGCCTGCAAAAATCAACTAACACCTAACGCATGCGCAATGTCTATCTACTTGTCAACCGCAATCCCCCACTGCAATAACTAATAAAGTGTATTAACCCCTATATCCGCCATCAAACCCACACCGCAAGTAATAACTAAATTATTAACCCCTAAATCCGCCAACCCCAACATCGCAAACTACCTCTTAAAACTATTAACCCTTAATCAGCCATAGCTCACAACGCAATACACCTATTCAAGTATTAACCCCTAAACCGCCATAGCCCACATAGCCTATTAAATGTATTCACCCCTAATCTGCCGCTGCCAACGTTGCCGCCACTATAATAAAGTTATTAACCCCTAAATCTAAGTCTAACCCTAACACCCCCCTAACTTAAATATTATTTAAATAAATCTAAATAAATTTACTATTATTAACTCAATTATTCCTGTTTAAAACGAAATACCTATAAAATAAACCCTAAGATAGCTACAATATAATTAATAATTACATTGTAGCTATTTTAGGATTTATTTTTATTTTACAGGCAACTTTGTATTTATTTTAACTAGGTAGAATAGTTATTAAATAGTTATTAACTATTTAATAGCTACCTAGTTAAAATAAAGACAAATTTACCTGTAAAATAAATCCTAACCTAAGTTACAATTACACCTAACACTACACTATCATTAAATAAATTAAATTAATTAACTACAATTAGCTAAAATTAAATACAATTAAATAAAATAAAGTACAAAAAAAACAAAACACTAAATTACAGAAAATAAAAAAAATACAAGAAGTTTAAACTAATTACACCTAATCTAAGCCCCCTAATAAAATAAAAAAGCCCCCCAAAATAATAAAATTCCCTACCCTATACTAAATTACAAATAGCCCTTAAAAGGGCTTTTTGCGGGGCATTGCCCCAAAGTAATCAGCTTTTTTACCTGTAAAGAAAAGTACAATCCCCCCCAACATTACAACCCACCACCCACACACCCCTACTCTAAAACCCACCCAATCCCCCCTTAATAAAACCTAACACTACCCCCTTGAAGATCACCCTACCTTAAGCTGTCTTCACCCAGCTGGGCAGAGGTCTTCATCCGATCCGGGCAGAAGTCTTCATAGAATCCAAGCAGCATCTTCTATCTTCCTCCATCCGACGAGGAGCGGCTTCATCTTGAAGACATCCGACGAGGAGCATCCTCTTCGTTCGACGTCCAACTGAAGAATGAAGGTTCCTTTAAATGACGTCATCTAAGATGGCGTCCCTTCAATTCCGATTGGCTGATAGAATTCTATCAGCCAATCGGTATTAAGGTAGAAAAAATCCTATTGGCTGATGCAATCAGCCAATCGGATTGAAGTTCAATCCAATTGGCTGATCCAATCAGCCAATAGGATTGACCTCGCATTCTATTGGCTGTTCCAATCAGCCAATAGAATGCAAGCTCGTTTTATTTTATTTTATTTTTTATTTTTTGGGGGCGGTCCTAGGATCTATGGTAGCGTGCTTGACGTAGGCGCACGTATTGCGCGCCAGGGAGAGGAATACGCGGGTGTGTGTTACGTACCCGCGGAGGAAAGCAAGGACGGGAGAACAGACCTAAGGGGACGGAAAGTGGAGGTCGGAATCCACAGCCGACGAGCGGACGGTCTCATTTCCTGTTCCCCGCAAGCAGCTCAGATCTCTTGTTAGGCGGTAGGTGATGGTGAGGAGAGGCGGCTAAGAGGTATAATAAGGTTGTGGGTACTTTTGCTGTATATGTGTTTCCCCCTTGTGTTTTTTTGATAGGCAGTGGTGAACCGTTGTTTCCTCCCAAGGATTCACCGGCTTATCTCTTGGGGGTTATATGTCTGTTTGGCCGTTTCTCTCCTCAGTAGACACAATCTGCGCCATGAGATAGTCACCAATAGGGTGTACCGATAGGACCAGTGCCATATAGAATATCAATGGCTGTAGGTGCCCCACAAATTTAGGGCTGTGGAATTATAAGGGATATCCCCCCCCCCCCCATCTCCCATATGTTATAATTATCAAGTGATTACTAAACTGGACTAAGTATAAACAACCTAAAAATAAGCAGTACTAGTACCTTGCAGATTGCAAGGCGTTTTTCTATTGGAAGAATATAAACGCCAGCTCTACAGAAATCAGCGTGCTGGACTGCTGTAAAAGGTCCAGCCTGCTTATGAAGGCACAATGAAGTGTCGCTGTGTTTGTGAGTACCATTAAGAAGACTGTATAGTGATTTAGTTACTGTTTATGACAGAGTCACACATGTGCGGTCTCTTTGTGTTTTCTCTCTCCTTATCTCCTTTATGAACCGGGGGAATATGGATTGTCGGCGTTTGAGGTCAGCGTGCTAGGCTGCTGTGAAAGGACTAGCTTGCAACATTTGGCACAACAGAGTGCCGCTATCTTTGTGAGTACCCTGCAGTTGGTTGTTTATGTTTTTACAAGTTCCTCTAAGCGGATTCACACAGGGTTCTGTTTTCTTGTTTTTTCTTTTTCTCTTCCTCTGCTCTCTCTCTCTTCCCCCCCCCCTTCCCATGCTACTGGTATTTCCGGAGGTACGATATCAACTCTGGAAGGGGTCAGCATGCTGAACTGCTGCTAAAGGTTCAGACTGCAACTACAGGCACAATTGGGTGCCGCTGGAATATGTGAGTACCCTGCATGGCTTTGTTTTTTTCACACGTCTGTTTTTTTTGGATACACACATGTGGCGTCCCTTTCTTATGTGTCCCAACAGAAGTTCTGGAGCGGAAAAGGAATAACATCTAGAATATGGAGAATGACTTTTTCTGAATTCTTGGAATAAAGACCTATGGAAAAAGAGCACCTATTTATGAATAAGAACATTGGGACATTTGAGTCTGGGTTGGCTGCCGGAGTTAATTAAGTATCACATTTTTCCTAAATAGTAGTTTTCTACCCACAGATTGCAGAATTTGTATCTTTTTGTTCCTGATTAGGTGCTTATATTGTAGTTTTTGTTCATATGTATTGACTTTCTATTGTCTCTCCTCTATATTTGTTTAGAATAATGCACTATGTTAATTTTGTATTTTTTTATTTTTTATTTTTTTTTTATAATTTGGGTATTTGATAATCGGAGTATATAAGTTAATACGGAGGGATAATTCATTTTGTATGAATGGATTTTGAAATTTGACACATAAAAGTAACACTGTGGTTGAAGCTGAGGGGATAGCAGAGGGGCTAAATTAGGTGGTAGATAAAGAGATAAGGGTGATAGGGGTAGGGTAGAGGAAATAAGAAGCCCATTGAGGGAAAGCAGAAGTATTAGCAGTACGCCTCCTATGGATAAATTTATCCTCTCAACCTCTAGTATAAAAACAGGAAATATGGCAGGGAGGAGGCAACAAGAGAAAAAACAACCTAGAAGGAGTACAGAATTAAGTGCAGAAACCTCGCAGGAGGCAGGGCCAGATATTATAACGAATACTGAATTGTTAAAACAAATGAGCGCACTTTTTATGCCCAAATTTGAGGCGATACAAAATACCGTGGAGGTAATATCGCAGGAAACAAAACAAATATCGGCCAGGCTGGGCCTTGTAGAACAACGTATTTCAGACCTAGAGGATAGGGACATTGAGAAGGATAAGGAGCTGGTAGGAATACGAAAACAAGTTAAATTTTTAAGTGAGAAAGTGGAGGACCTTGAAAATAGATCAAGGAGAAATAATCTCAGAGTTATCGGAATACCTGAAACCCTGCTAGAGAAGGAGTTGTTACATTTTGCTGCAGTCCAGTTACCTACAATTTTGCAAATGCCAGAGGCAAATCAGGCTATTTTAGTTGAACGGGCACATAGGATTGGGGGATTCAGAAATCAGGAGGAGGGTAGGGAAAGACCCAGACCTATAATTATTAAGTACTTAAATTACCAAGATAAGGTAAATATTTTAAAAGCCTATAGATTTCAGAAGAATGCCCTTTATCAAAATAAGAAATTTCTAATTTTCCAAGATTTCTCATTTGAAACCTCTAACAGGAGGAAACTGTGCGTGCCACTTTGCTCCCGTCTAATAAAGGAAGGTAGATCAGTTAGGCTTTTATATCCAGCGAAAATTAGCATTAAAACCCAGGAGGGGTTTAAAACTTTTGATAGCCCACTAGAAGCAGAAAAGTTTCTTCAGGAAGAAATCAAAGGGTAGGGGTGGCTAGAAGATAAGTGGTAATTTATTGATGTTTAGTACAGTTAAAGAACAAGACTATGGAACTTTTAGTGGGGGTTGGGGGTTTGGGGGCGATATGTGGCTTCTTGACTCAGTATGGGAGGATTGTGGGTTTTTTTTTTTTCTCTTTCTCTCCTTCTTCTTTTCTCTCTCCTTCCTTATCGCCAGTTATAAGTAATAATGGTTGGGAAATTTAATATAGGCTCGTGGAACGTGGGGGTTTTTACCTCACCAATTAAAAGGAAAACAGTTTTACAACATCTGAATAGATTAAAGGTAGATATTGGTCTCCTACAGGAAACACATCTGGATGGTTTTGAGAGCCAGAAATTAAAATGGGGATGGGTAGGGGAGGTAGTGTATGCCCCGGGGAATCATAGGAAGAAGGGAGTGGTGATATTATTTAGGAAAAACATACAATATCAGATTCATAAAAAAGAAATAGACCCTCAAGGTAGGTTCATTATCTTGGAGGTGGAACTGGGGAAGAAAAGGATAACATTGTGTAATATATATGGCCCAAATGAAAAGAAAAGCTCCTTTTGGAATATACTTCAAGATAAATTGATTGGGTCTGGACAGAATATTATAGTAGGGGGGGATTTAAATATGGTGGCATCTGATTTGCTGGATAGGAAAAGAATTGGGGAGAGGAAACAATTGGAAAATAGGGACACCAAAATCTTTAAAAAGTTCTGTTATGAGCTGGATTTATTAGATATTTGGAGAAATAACTTTCCGGATAGCAAAGAATACACATGTCTATCTAATGCCCATAAGTCCCTCTCGCGCATTGATATGTTCTTGATTAGTAAAAACCTTTTTTCCTTAGTTCAAAAGACAACAATTACCCCAATCACAGTGTCTGATCATGCACCAATATTGTTAAATTTAATAGTTAATCATAATGCCTCATCTAGCAATAAGTTTTTTTTTCCAAAATACTTGTATACAAATCTGAGATTTCGGAATTTTCTGCGTAGTAAATGGGATGAGTATGTAGCCAATAATAAAGACTCAGTTGAGAATAAGGAGGTATTCTGGCAGGCCTTTAAGGCAGTGATTCGGGGCGAAATTTTGGCATACTTGGTTAAAATAAAGAAAGTAAATAATAAACAGTGGATGCAACTTACAAATCAAATAATTAATAGATATCAAAAGTACCTCCAAAATAATAGTAATGAGAATTGGAAACAATACTTAAATGCCAAGAAACAGAGGGATGCCTGGTGTATAGCAAAGGAAACACAAGCTGAAATTAAACGAAACAGCAAATTTATGTCATATGGTAATAAAACGGGGAAGTATTTGGCCAGTTTAGTAAAGGCTCAAAAAGGAAGCAAACCCATAACAGCGATTAAAACAAGGGATAGGACACTAAGTCACCCGTCTGAAATTATTCAGGAATTTCAGCAATATTTTAAGAAGCTATACGGGGAGAGGGAGGTAGATCAACAGGAAAAAGAAATATTTTGGGAGAGCATTAGAGTGCCTCAGATAGTGGAGGAAGATTTGGAAAGATTAAATGCCAGGATTACTAATGAGGAAATTCAAAAGGCGATGAAAAATTTGAAACTTAATAAGGCCCCTGGACCGGATGATATCCCAGGAGAACTATATAAGATTTTGGAAGATAAAATAATTCCGACAATAAATGGGGTATATAACTCATTTCATATTGATGGGAAGCTCCCCTCTAAATATTTTAATGAATCAAGGGTAGTCTTGCTTCCAAAACAAGGGAAAGATCTGAGCCTGATGGAATCATATAGGCCTATCTCACTGTTGAATGTGGATTACAAGATGTTGACATATATTATGGCAAATAGATTACAAGGAGTTATTAGTTCCCTTATACATGCAGATCAAACGGGATTTATGAAAGGAAGAACATTGGTGAAAAATATTAGAAAATTGGAGGTAGTGATAAACTATTGCGATAGGGCAGCTGGAGAGGGTTGTTCCAAGGCAAAAGACGGGGCAGTGATATCCATAGATACACAGAAGGCCTTTGACTCCCTGATCTGGGACCATATGTTCACCACATTGAGGAAATTTGGCATCCAAGGCAAGTTTGCTAATACTGTTTCCCTACTGTATGCTGCACCTACAGCTGCTTTAGTGGTCAACTCTATGTTGTCGGATAAGTTTGTTTTACAGCGGGGAACAAGACAAGGGTGTCCCATTTCACCCCTTCTTTTTAATTTGTCTTTGGAATCACTGGCTATATATTTCCGAGATAATTTGGAGGTAATTGATATTGGTGGCTTTAAAGTCCAGCAGGCAATATATGCAGATGATCTTCTCATCTTTACTCAAAATCTAGGAGTTAATTTACCTGTGATTATCGATACTTTGGATAGATTTCAGCTATTTACAGGTTTTAGAATAAATAAGGATAAATCCGAAATTTTGTAGTTGATTAAAGATAAGAACTCACCGGTCACACCGTTTAAAGAAGCAAAGGAGTATATTACATACTTAGGGTTAAAATTTGCATCAGATCCAAAAAATTGGTATAAATTAAACTTCCCACCGCTCATTTGTGCTTTGGGGAAGGATATAGAGAGGTGGATGAATCTACCCCTATCATTGTCAGGAAGGATCCAGCTAATTAAAATGATTTCACTACCTAAATTTTTATACACATTTCAGGCCATTCCAATAATGTTATTAAAGAAAGACAGTATGTTAATCAATAAACATATAAGACAATTTGTATGGAATAAAAGAAGGCCTAGAATAGCCTTCAAACGTATGTATGCAGGTAGAAGGGGGATGGGGTTAGCCATTCCAGATATACAGGGAGTGCAGAATTATTAGGCAAATTAGTATTTTGACCACATCATCCTCTTTATGCATGTTGTCTTACTCCAAGCTGTATAGGCTCGAAAGCCTACTACCAATTAAGCATATTAGGTGATGTGCATCTCTGTAATGAGAAGGGGTGTGGTCTAATGACATCAACACCCTATATCAGGTGTGCATAATTATTAGGCAACTTCCTTTCCTTTGGCAAAATGGGTCAAAAGAAGGACTTGACAGGCTCAGAAAAGTCAAAAATAGTGAGATATCTTGCAGAGGGATGCAGCACTCTTAAAATTGCAAAGCTTCTGAAGCGTGATCATCGAACAATCAAGCGTTTCATTCAAAATAGTCAACAGGGTCGCAAGAAGCGTGTGGAAAAACCAAGGCGCAAAATAACTGCCCATGAACTGAGAAAAGTCAAGCGTGCAGCTGCCAAGATGCCACTTGCCACCAGTTTGGCCATATTTCAGAGCTGCAACATCACTGGAGTGCCCAAAAGCACAAGGTGTGCAATACTCAGAGACATGGCCAAGGTAAGAAAGGCTGAAAGACGACCACCACTGAACAAGACACACAAGCTGAAACGTCAAGACTGGGCCAGTCCTACTGCCAGTTTCTGGAAGATACCTTCTTCAAGCAGTGGTACAGGAAGAAGTCTGCATCCTTCAAGAAAAACATAATTTTCATGCAGGACAATGCTCCATCACACGCGTCCAAGTACTCCACAGCGTGGCTGGCAAGAAAGGGTATAAAAGAAGAAAATCTAATGACATGGCCTCCTTGTTCACCTGATCTGAACCCCATTGAGAACCTGTGGTCCATCATCAAATGTGAGATTTACAAGGAGGGAAAACAGTACACCTCTCTGAACAGTGTCTGGGAGGCTGTGGTTGCTGCTGCATGCAATGTTGATGGTGAACAGATCAAAACACTGACAGAATCCATGGATGGCAGGCTTTTGAGTGTCCTTGCAAAGAAAGGTGGCTATATTGGTCACTGATTTGTTTTTGTTTTGTTTTTGAATGTCAGAAATGTATATTTGTGAATGTTGAGATGTTATATTGGTTTCACTGGTAAAAATAAATAATTAAAATGGGTATATATTTGTTTTTTGTTAAGTTGCCTAATAATTATGCACAGTAATAGTCACCTGCACACACAGATATCCCCCTAAAATAGCTAAAACTAAAAACAAACTAAAAACTACTTCCAAAAATATTCAGCTTTGATATTAATGAGTTTTTTGGGTTCATTGAGAACATGGTTGTTGTTCAATAATAAAATTAATCCTCAAAAATACAACTTGCCTAATAATTCTGCACTCCCTGTAGAGGCATACAATATTGCGGCTAATATGAAGTACATATTAGATTGGTTCTCAGGAACAGACAATTTTGCTTTGTGTAAAGCTGAAGAAGGGATGGTCACCCCATTCACCCTTAAAGCTTTGGTTCACATGCCGCTATCTAAGATCCCTAAAGGAGTAAGACAATTAATAATAATAGAACAGCCGATCAGAGCTTGGTGAAAATTTTGTACAAGAATAGGTCTTAATTTCAGAGTTTCTCCCTATTTAACTATAAGGGGGAACCCTGACTTCTTGGAGGGATATGACTCCCTAAGATTTGGAAGT